>NC_052161.1:300000-432500 GCF_902713615.1 Scyliorhinus canicula
CGTGGGCAGCACGGTAACACAGTGGTTAACCAGTTGCTTCACAGCTCCAGCGTCCCAGTTTTGATTCCTGGCTTGGGTCACTGTCTGTGCGGAATCTGCACGTTCCCCCTGTGTCTGAGTGGGTCTCCTCCAGTTGCTTCGGTTTCCTCCCAAAGTCCAAAGATGTGCAGGTTAGGTGGATTGGCCATGATCAATTGCTCTTAGCGTCCAAAAAAAAGATCAGGTGGGGTTACTGGGATAGGGTGGAGGTGTAGGCTTAAGTTGGGTGCTCTTTCCAAGAGCCTGTGCAGACTCGATGGGCCGAATGGCCTCCCTCTGCACTGTAAATTCCGTGAACCCACTGTTTAAGAAGGGACGGAGAGAGAAAACAGGAACTACAGGCTTATTGTTAGCCTTTAATCAGTACTTGGGTAAATGCTGGAATCCCTTATAAAGGATGTGATAAATGGACACTTGGACAATAATGATCTGATTGGGCATAGTCAACATGGATTTATGAATGAGAAATCAAACCTATTGGGAGTTTTTTCTTTGAGTATGTTGCTAACAGAATTGATAAAGGTGCCAGTGGATGTACTATACTTGGATTTTCAGAAGGCTTAATGAAGACAGAAGTCATAGAGTCATAGCTGTTTAAAGTATGGACACAGGCCCTTCAGCCCAGCTTGTCCATGCCGTTTGGAGGTTAGTTTGCAAAATTAAAGTACATGCAATAAGAGGTAATATACTTGCATGGATTAAGGATTGGCTAAATTGGCAGAAAGCATAGACTAGGAATAAACAAGTTGTTCTTGCTTTGTAAGTTATGGCTGTTGGGGTACCATTTCTCTATGCCCTAACTGTTGATAATATGTATCAATAATTTTGATGTGGGGACTAAATGTAATATTTCCAAGTCTGTGGAAGGCACAAAGTTAGATATGTGTCATGAGGAAGTTGTAAAGTGAATTCAAGAGGATTTGGACAGACTTACTGAGTGGGCAAGAAAATGGCAGATGAATGTAATGCGGAAAAAGGGTGGATTATCCACTTTGATAGGAGGAACATACATGCAGAGTGTTTCTTCAATAGAAAGAGGGTGGAAAGTTTGGATGTACAAAGGAACTTGGGTGTCTGTTATAACCGCCTTGGGGGGCCATGGACTGAGCTCCATTCGATTTGCCCCTTACGCAGCTGAGTATGATCTCCCCTGGTAACGGGGGGTGGGGTTTCCCCTTAGCAAGGTAAATCCACACAGTATAAAAACCCTGACCTGGGGGCAGGTAAGGGGGAATGGCTCTTCGGGGAGAAGATCGTCTTTCGTAGTTTTGTGTACACTGTAATAAACCTATCATTAATTCCAACACGACCGCGCATTTCTGTCATCTCTCACGTTCGAGTCATAGAGTCCTAGATGTTTACAGCATGGAAACAGGCCCTTCGGCCCAGCTTGTCCATGCCGCCCAGTTTCTATCACTAAGCCAGTCCCACTTGCCTGCATTTGGCCCCTATCCCTCTATACCCACCCTGCCCATGTAACTGTCTAACTGCTTTTTAAAGGAAAAAATTGAACCCGCCTCTACCACTGCCTCTGGCAGCCCGTTCCAGATACTCACCACCCTCTGTGTGAAGAAATTTCCCCTCAGGTCTCTTTAGTATTTCTCTCCTCTCACCTTAAACCTATGTCCTCTAGTTCTAGACTCATCTACCTTTGGGAAAAGATGTTGACTATCTACCTTATCTACGCTCCTCATTATTTTATAGACCTCTATAAGATCACCCCTAAGCCTCCTACGCGCCAGGGAAAAAAGTCCCAGCCTATCCAGCCTCTCCTTATAACCCAAACCATCAAGTCCTGGTAGTATTCTCGGAAATCATTTCTGCACTCTTTCTAGTTTAACAATATCCTTCCTATAATAGGGTGCCCAGAACTGAACACAGTATTCCATATGTGGTGTTACCAATGTCTTGTACAACTTCAACAAGACGTCCCAACTCCTGTATTCAATATTCTGACCAATAAAACCGAGCATGCTGAATGCCTTCTTCACTAACCTGTCCACCTGCGACTCCACCTTCAAGGAGCTATGAACCTGTACCCCTCAATCTCTTTGTTCTCTTAGTCTCCCCAACACCCTAACATTAACTGAGTAGGTCCTGCCCCGATTTGATCTACCAAAATGCATCACCTCACATTTATCCAAATTAAACTCCATCTGCCATTCATCGGCCTACTGGCCCAATTGGTCAAGGTCCTGTTGCAATCCTAGATAACCTTCTTCACTGTCCACTATGCCACCGATCTTG
Organism: Scyliorhinus canicula; assembly: GCF_902713615.1. Taxonomy (NCBI): domain Eukaryota; kingdom Metazoa; phylum Chordata; class Chondrichthyes; order Carcharhiniformes; family Scyliorhinidae; genus Scyliorhinus; species Scyliorhinus canicula. The sequence continues at coordinate 302,287 of NC_052161.1, forward strand.
ATGTCCTCTGCAAACTTACTAACCATGCCTCCTACATTCTCATCCAAATCATTAATAAATATCACAAATAACAGTGGACCCAGCACCGATCCCTGAGGTACACCGCTGGTCACAGGCCTCCAGTTTAGAAAACAACTCTTCACAACCACCCTTTGGCTTCAGTCGCCAAGCCAATTTTGTATCCAATTGGCTACCTCGCCCTGGATTCCGTGAGATTTAACCTTTTGCAACAACCTACCATGCGGTACCTTGTCAAAGTCCATGTAGACAGCGTCGCCTACACTGCCCTCATCTACCTCCTTGGTTACCCCTTCAAAAAACTCAATCAAATTGGAGAGACATGACTTTCCCCTTACCGTGCTGACTTTTCCTAATTAGCCCTTCCCTGTCTAAATGCCTGTAGATCCTGTCCCTCAGAATACCTTCTAACAATTTACCTACTACAGAAGTAAGGCTAACCAGTCTGTAGTTCCCGGCCTTATCCCAACAGCCCTTTTTAAACAAGGGCACAACATTTGCTACCCTCCAATCTTCAGGCACCTCTCCTGTGGCTGTCGATGATTCAAATATCTCAGCCAGGGGCCGGCAATCCCCCCCCCCCCCCCCCCCCCCCCCCCCACCAGCCTCCCACACCGTCCTGGGATACATTTCATCAGGTCCCGGGGATTTATCTATCTTGATTCGCTTTAATACCTCCAGCACCTCCTTCTCTGTAATATGTACACTCCTCAAGACATCACTTTTTATTTCCCCAATTTCCCTAACATTCGTACCTTTCTCAACAGTAAATACTGATGAGAAATATTCATTTAAGACCTCTCCCATCCCTTGTGGATCTGCAGATAGATTGCATTGTTTATCCTTAAGAGGCCCTACCCTCTGCCGAGTCACCCTTTTACCCTTTATGTATCTGTAAAAGCTCTTTGGATTTTCCTTTGCCTCATCTGATAAGACAATCTCATGTCCCCTTTTTGCCCTCCTGATTTCTCTTAACTCTACTCTGACAAGCCCTATACTCTTCAAGGGACAAGGGATCCATTTGATCCCAGCTGCCGATGCATGTCATATACCTCCTTCTTCCTTTTGACCACGGCCTCAATATCCCGAGTCATCCAGGGTTCCCTACTTCTACCAGCCTTAACCTTTGCTCCAAGAGGAATGGACTCACCCTGAACCCTAGTTAACAACTTTTTGAAAGATTCCCACTTACCAGCTGTCCCCATGCCTGCAAATAGGTACCCCCAATCAACTTTTGAAAGTTTCCACCTAATACCCTCAAAATTGGCCTTGCCCCAATTTAAAATGTAAACTTTTGGGCCAGGACTATCATTCTCCATAGCTATCTTGAAACTAATGGAATTATGGTCACTGGTCCCAAAGTGATCCCTCACTAACACTTCTGTCACCTGCCCTTCCTTATTCCCCAAGAGGTGGTCAGGTTTTAACCCCTCTCTGGTTGGGCCATCCACATATTGAATGAGAAATTCTTCCTGAATACACTCAACAAATTTCTCTCCATCCAAGCCCCTAATGCTATGGCTGTCCCAGTCAATGTTGGGAAAGTTAAAGTCCCCAACGATGACCACCCTGTTTTTCCGGCAGCTATCTGTAATCTCCTTACATATTGGCTCCTCAATATCCCGCTGACTATTTGGGGGTCTGTCGGAAGTCCTATCAAAGTGATCTCACCCGTCTCATTTTTCAGTTCTACCCATACAGACTCAGTGGGCGAACACTCGGATATAACAGGCGGGATTCTCCGGGAATCGACGGGGTAGGCAGAAACAGCGCAGTGGGGTGGCGGGAAACTCTCCGGCGTCGGGCCTCCCCGATTCCGCACCTTCAGGGGCTAGGCCGGCGCCAGAGTGATTTGCGCCCCGCCGGCCGGCGTGGAAGGCCTATGGCACCCGGCCAGCCGGGGCCGAAGGGACTCTGCCGGCTGGCGCGGGTCCGCGCATGAGCGGGAGCGTCAGCGGCTGCTGACGTCATCCCCACCCTATCGCAGGGGGGGGTTCACCTTCGCGTCAGCCATCGCAGGGACCCACCTGTGCGCTCATCGAGAACCTCACGCATATGTTAGACTCTATACATGCCTTTCACCACACTCTGGCCCTGGTCGAGGTGCATATTAACCCACAGCCCCCAATAATGGCCCTCCAGTACCACACGGCATCACAGGTTCGAGGAGAATCAAATGCCGACATTTTGGCACGTTTGAGGACGCTCGCCGCCACATGCGAGTTCAGAACTGCATTTCCAAATCCTTGCAGGGCTGGTTCATCTGTGGACTTGGAGATGTCGATATACAACGATGACTCCTTAACAGAGGTCAGCTTGACCCCCCCAGAGGGTGATGGTTATCGCCATGTTCCGAAAGAGCGTGGAGCCCGGGGTCCAACAGCTGCAGGGCCTGGCGGTCCTCAACCTCAGCCGCCAGAACAACCGCAGACCCACTGCTCCCGAACCCGGACGATGCCAGCTGCCGCAAAGTGAGAGCGACTACAGGACTCAAGGCCGTTGTTACAGTGTGGACACTCCCGGGAGGATTCCCCCGAAACAGAACACCAAGCGGGCAGCTGCAGGCCACGGGCTGGGATCCGCAAACAGGATGTTGGTGAGATCACATCTGCAGTATTGTGTCCAGTTTTGGTTTCCTTATTTCATAGAAACATAGATTCCCTACAGTGCAAAAGGAGGCTGTCGGCCCATCAAGTCACACCAACCCTCAGAAAGAGTACTCTTACCTAGGCTCATGCCCCCACTCTATCCCTGTAACCCAGTAAACTCACCTAACCTTTTGATCACTGAGGGCAATTTAGCATGGCCAATCCACCTAACCCGCACGTCTTTGGACTGTGGGAGGAAGCCGGAGCATCCGGAGGAAACCCACGCAGACACATAGATACATAGAAGATAGGAGCAGGAGGAGGCCTTTTGGCCCTTCCAGCCTGCTCCGCCATTCACCACGATCCTGGCTGATCATCCAACTCAATGGCCTAATCCTTCTTTCTCCCCATAGCCTTTGATCCCATTCTCCCCAAGTGCTATATCCAGCCACCCCTTGAATAAGGGCGAAGGGTCCCGACGGGACGGAGTGGCGTGAACCACTCTGGCGTCGGCCCGTCCCAAAGGTGCGGAATCCTCCGCACCTTCAGGGGCTAGGCCGGTGCCGGAGTGGTTTGCGCTCCGCCGGCCGGCGTGAAAGGCCTTTGGCGCCCCGTCAGCCGGGGCCGAAGGGTCTCCCCCGGCTGGCGCGAGTCCGCGCATGCGTGGGAGCGTCAGCGGCTGCTGACGTCATTCCCGCGCATGCGCGGGGGGGGGTTCATCTACGCGCACCATTCGCGACTCCGACGCGTACAAAAAGAGTGTCCCCACGGCACAGGACAGCCCGCGAATCGGTGGACCCTGATTGCGGGCCAGGCCACCATGGGGGCCCCGTGCCCTCCCCAGGACCCCAGAGCCCACCCATGCCGCCAGGTCCCGCTGGTGAGGGACCTAGCCTGATCTACACCAGCGGGACTGGCAAAGGACCAGCGGGACTTCGGGCCATCGCGGCCAGGGAATCGCCGGGGGGGGGGGGGGGGGGGGGACGCTGCGAGCGGCGCCGACCAGCGCGGCGCGATTACCGCCCGGGGGGGGGAAGCTGCTTGCTTGCCGTAGGATTCCTAGCCTTTGACCTGCCCTGGTAGCCACAGTATTAATGTGGCTGGTCCAATTCAGTTTCTAATCAATGGGATGTTGATTGTGGGGGATTCAGCGATGGTAATGCCATTGAATGTCATGGGGTAGTGGTTAGATGCTCTCTTGTAGGAGTTGGCCATTGCCTGGCACTGATGTGATGCAAATGCAACTTGCCACTTGTCAGCCCAAGCCTGGATATTGTCCAAGTCTTGCTGCATTCGGACATGGACTGCTTCATCATCTGGGGAGTCGCGAATGGTGCTGAACATTGTGCAGTCATCCTCAAACATCCCCACTTCTGACCTTACGATGGAAGGAAGGTTATTGATGAAGCAGCTGAAGATGGTTGGGCCTAGGACATTCACCTGAGGAACTCCTGCACCGGTGTCCTGGAGCTGAGATGGTTGACCGCCAAACAGCACAACCATCTTCCTTTGTGCCAGGTATGACTCCAACCAGCGAAGAGTTTTCCCCCGATTCCCATTGACTCCAGTTTCGATAGGGCTCCTTGACACCATACTTGGTCAAATGCTGTCTTGATTTTAAGGGCAGTCACTCTCACCTCTGAGTTCTTTTGTCCATATTCGAACCAAGACTGTAATGAGGACAGGTGGCGGAACCCAAACTTAGCGTCTGTGATCAGGTTATTGCGGAGTAAGTGCCACTTGATAGCACTGTTGATGACTCCTTCCATCACTTTGCTGATGATGGAGTGTAGACTGATAGGGTGGTAATTGGCTGGGTTGGATTTGTCCTGTTTCTTGTGTACAGGACACACCGGGGCAATTTTCCACATTGCCAGGTAGATGCCAGTGTTGTAGCTGTACTGGAACAGCTTGGCTAGGGGTGTAGCAAGTTCTGGAGCACAAATCTTCAGTACTATTGCTGGGAATATTGTCATAGCCTTATACGTCCATAGCCTTTGCCGTATTCAGTGCCTTCAGCCGTGTCTTGATATCATGAGGAGTGAATCGTATTGGCTGAAGACTGTGATGCTGGGGACCTCTGGAGGAGACCGAGATGGATCATCCACTCGGCACTTCTGGCTGAAGATTGTTGTGAATGACTCAACCTTGTCTTTTGCACAGATGTGCTGGACCCCTCCATCACTGAGCATGGGGATATTTGTGGAGCCTCCTCCTCCAGTGAATTGTTTAATTGCCCACCATCATTCACAGCTGGATGTGGCACGGCTGCAGAGCTTAGGTCTGATGCGTTCAATGTGGAATCACTTAGCTCTGTCTATTACTTGCTGCTTATGCTGTTTGGCACACAAGTTGTCATGATTTGTAGCTTCACCAGGTTGACACCTCATTTTTCAATATGTTCTTCATTGAACCAGGGTTGACCCCCTGGTTTCATGGTAATGGTAGAGTGGGGGGATATGCCGGGCCATGAGGTTGCAGATTTGGTTGAATACAATTCTGCTGCTGCTGATGGCCCACAGCGCCTCATGGATGCCCAGTCTTCAGTTTCTAGATCTGTTCGAAATCTATCCCATTTAGCAGCGTGGTAGTGCCACCCAACACGATAGAGGGTATCCTCAATGTGAAGACAGGACAGAAATCAACAGGACTGTGGGGTGGTCACTTCTACCGATACTGTCATGGACAGATATATCTGCAGCAGGAAGGTTGGTGAGGTTGAGGTCAAGTATGCTTTTTCCCTCTTGTTGGTTCCCTCACCGCCACAGTCCCAGTCTAGCAGCTATTGTCCTTTTGGACCCGGCCAGCTCGGTCTGTGGTAGTAGCACTGAGCCACTCTTGGTGAAGTCCCCACCCAGAGCATATTCTGTACTCTTGCCACCCTCCGTGCTTCCTCTAAGTGGTGTTAAACATGCAGGAGTACGGCTTCATCAGCTGATGGTGGCTGGTACGTGGTAATCAGCAGGAGGTTTCCTTGCCCATGTTTAACCTGAAGCTATGAGACTTCATAAGGAGTTTCTTCAGCCAGAGGGTGGTGACTCTGTGGAACTCTTTGCCGCAGAAGGTTGTGGAGGCCAAATCACCAAGTGTCTTTAAGACAGAGATAGATAGGTTCTTGATTCATAAGGGGATCAGGGGTTATGGGGAGAATGAGGATAAGAAAAATATGAGCCATGATTGAATGGCGGAGCAGATTCGAAGGGCCAAGTGGGCTAATTCTGCTCCTATGTCTTATGGTCTTATGGGGTGCAGAGTCGATGTTGATGTCTTCCAGGGTAACTCCCTCCTGACTGTATCCCACTGTGCTGCCACCTCTGCTGGGTCTGTCCTGCCGGTGAGACAGGACATACCCAGGAATGGTGTTAGTGCTGTCTGGGACGTTATCTGTAATGTATGATTCTCTAGGTATGACTATGTCAGGCTGTTGCTTAACAATAACAATAATAATTGCTTATTGTCACAAGCAGGCTTCAATGACGTTACTGTCAAAAGCCCCTAGTCGCCACATTCCGGCGCCTGTTCGAGGAGGCTGGTACGGGAATTGGACCCGCGCTGCTGGCATTGTTCTGCATTACAAGCCAGCTATTTAGCCCACTGTGCTAAACCAGCCCCTCACAAATTAGTCTGTGAGACAGCTCTCCCAACTTTGGCACAAGCCCCCAGATGTTAGTAAGGAGGATTGTGCAGGGTCGGCAGGGCTGGGTTTGCCGTGGTCATTTCCGGTGCCTGGTTCGATGCCGGGTGGTCCGTCCGGTTTCATTCCTTGTTGTGTTTTGTAGCGGTTATGTGCAACTGAGAGGCTTGCTGTGTCGTTTCAGAGGCCATTTAAGAGTCATCCACATTGCTGTGGGTCTGGAGACCAGGTAAGGATGGGATATTTCCATCCCGAAAGGACATTAATGAAACAGATGGGTTTTTATGACAATCGACAATGGTTTCAGTCATCATTAGAGTGATTTTCACAGTAACCTCGTTACAATGTTAATGTAAGCCTACTTGTGACACTAATAAAGTTTTTAAAATTATTAAGTGTTTTCCTAGATCACAGTAACATATGAAAACTGGACAAAAGGATTTATCAAAAGGCAAGGAATGTACGATAGATCTCACGAACCATTCAGTTCACACATTGAAAGAATGGACAATTTTTTCAGAGCCAATATTACTGGAGATATGAAAGATGAAAGTGAAAAGCTCCAGACTCAGAATAAGAAATTTCCTGAACAAAGAAAGCATTTTTGTTTCATAAGAATTGGTCCAGAGATAGAAACATAGCAGCGTAGAACGGTTACAGTACTAGAGGCCATTCGGCCCATCTTATCCACACCAGCCCAAGGACACCCAGGTGCCCTTTCTCTTTTCTTCATTTAAAAAAAATTTATTTTTTCCAATTAAGGGGCAATTTAGCGAGGCCAATCCACCTACCCTGCACATCTTTGGGTTGTGGGGGAGAATCCCACGCAAACACAGGGAGAATGTGCAAACTTCACACGGACAGTGACCCAGGGCCGGGATCGAACCTGGGACCTCGGCGTCGTGAGACTGCAGTGCTAACCACTACGCCACCGTGCTGCCATTCAGGTAGCCTTTCTAATCCCACCTTCCTACACCCGGTCCATTGCCCTGTAGATCCGTGCACTTAAGGTGCAGATCCAGATACTTTTTTAAAAAGAGTTTAGAGACTCTGCCACTACCCAAACTCGGGCAGCGAATTCCAGACTCCTACCAGCCTCTGTGTAAAAACGTTCTTCCTCATGTCCCCTCTACACCTTCTGCCACTTACCTTGAATCTCTGCCCCCTCGTTCCAGAATTCTCCGAAAGGGAAACAATTTTATGCTGTCCACTCTATCTCTTCCCCTCATAAATTTGTAATCTCCAGTAAGTCACCCCTCAGCCTTCTCTGTTCCAAGGAAAATAACCCCAACCTGTCCAGTCTCTCCTCGTAGCCACACGTTTCTAGCCCTGGCAACATTGTTATAAACTTCCTCTGCACTCTCTCCAGAGCAATAGCGTCCTTCCTTTAACGTGGCGACCAAAACTGTACACAATATTCCAGTTGTGGCCTTACCGGTATTTTATACAATTCTAACATAATATCCTTACTTTTATATTCTATAACTCTGCCAATGAAAGAGAGCGTTCCATATGCTTTTTTTACAATCTTGTCTACGTGAACTGCTGCCTTTAGGGAGCTGTGTACTTGGCAGCCAAGATCTCTCATTTCATCTACCTCTCTTAGTATATTCCCATTTATTGTGTACTCCTGTCATGTGAGTGTCCCTTTAAGAAATGTTTTTGTCTTATCACATGGCTTCAGTGATGTCATTGTGTGGGTGCAGCTGGGCCGTGACTCGGTGAGTTTTTCCTTACGTTTTTTTTTAGTTTGGACTGGTTTTGAACTGCACAGGTTGAAAGAAGTGTTTCTCTATCTTCATTTTAAAAGCTGTTTCCAAAGTACTTGGTAACTTAAAAGAGATAATTGCTTTCTGGAAGGAATTCAAACCTGATGTTTGAACAGGGGAACAGAGTATCAATAACAAGTCTTATATCAGTGAGAATGCCACGTGCTGGGCCACACCTTTGAAAATGGGTTTTTGGTTTATGGGATCTTGTTATTGAATTGGAACAGTTAAAGGGGAATTCATTAAGAGTTATACTTAGATTACTGTAGCTGTGTGGGGTCTTTATGTTTGTGGTTGATAATAATTCCTACTGTGTTTGTTTATGAAGATGTTGACTAAATTCGTAGAATAAAGCTTGTTTTTTGATTAAAAGTGCCTAAGGCCTCTGTTGAATAACAACTGAAAGGCAGGCTCTTGTGCTCATCGTAAACAGAATCATAGAATTTACAGTACAGAAGGAGGCCTTTCGGCCCATCAAGTCTGCACAAGCCCTTGGAAAGAGCACCCTACCCAAGACCACAACCTCCACCCTATCCCCGTAACCCAGCAACCCCACCCAACCTTTCTAACACACGGTGGGTGAATCTACATCACATGGACTGCAGCGGTTCAAGAAGACAGCTCAACGCCAGCTTCTCAGGGTCAATTGGCGATGGGCAATAAATGCTGGCATAGCCATTGATGCCAATCGCATACTGAATTTCAAAATAAAAACAACAGGAGAATCAACTTTATACACGGAAACGGTTGCACTTGCACACTTTATACCCCACAAGCTTTCAAACTCTCAGCTTGTGTGCTGGTAATATCGTGGAAGTGACAAAGTGTTCATCCAAGATAGGATGCATTGGAAACTTTTCGCACAGTGATCACTGTCGCTAGCTTTCCTAAATCGGAATGATAAATGTCATATGTAGCTTTCACAGATTGTGCTTTGTAATATAGGCAAAAAGGAGTACCCTGCAATCCCAACAAACCTTCATTAGTTCAATCTTAGCAACAAGCTTCCAAAGGAGTTGTTACACTTCTGGAGCAGTTTCTCACACAATTACATTGATGTAATGCTCTACTTTTGATCGGTTCTGGACAATGTGAAAGAATCAAGTAGCTCGCAATTTGATTCAACTGCACAGTTGTCATAAAGCTCCGGGAGAGAGAACGATTCTAGGCTTCACTTTGCAGGTTTCAGAGACGGAAGGGATTGGTTTAGCACAGTGGGCTAAACAGTTGGCTTGTAATGCAGAACAATGTTAGTAGCATGGGGTTCAATTCCCGTACCTGCCTCCCTGAACAGGCGCCAGAATGTGGCGATTAGGGGCTTTTCACAGTAACTTAATTGAAGCCTACTTGTGACAATAAGTGATTATTATTATTATTATTATGTGAAGTTTATGTTTCAATTAATTTTAGGTCCATAAACACAATCAACTGAGAAGGAAAATAACTTGGCCAACTTTGTGTGTGCCTTTAAATCTGACTGCAATCACCTGCTGGTGCTGCCACCTGTTTGGGGTCAGCGTTGGACTGGCACACGACTTTTATGAGACCATTACTGGCTCCTTCCTTTGGCAATACATCTTGAACATCATTACTTTTTAATGACAATATATTAGATTGATATGGCAATTCGCAGCATATGAAATTATAATTAGAAAAACAATGCTTACCTGATTTCTTCCTTATCCCTCCACATTCTCTGTAAAACAAACAGCAGCACAGAGACATGATTAGTGATGTGTCTGAAGGTGAAACCTGAGGGGGTAACTGCAGTTCCCCCCACTTTTTCACATTATTCATAATTCAGGAACAGGGCAAGACTGAGGGATGCTCGACTGCAGCACATTCAGAACCAGTAAGCAGGAGGAAAAGTAGCTCGACTGCTCCAACAGGGATTGCTGAATCACGTGATATGATTTGAGATCATACCATCTACTACTTAAAGGGGTTTGTGTTTTCCATATTCATTAAATGTCTAATTCCTCCAACAAATTACTAATAAATATTTTGTGGGCTTCAAACTGAGGTGCCAGTGTAAATGTCAGTGTTAAAAACCCATAGCCTTTGAGACGTGAAATGAAACAATCTTATATTTGGGCTGCAGCAGACCCCAGCCTGGAAATCATTTGTAGATTCCATCCAGTGGGCAGCATCACTCGGATGGATTCCGCTGCCATAAATGGCAACAGAATAAATAACCAGTTCTCCCTGACAACATGGGTTGAAATAAATGCATTTATGCAGTTCAGAGAAAATATCCAATGCATCAATTCAAATTCTAAATAATGGAACATATCATATTTTAACTATCTGCACTATTCTCTGAATAAATTGGTTAATTGTGATGCACTTGAACATGACTGTGCAACTACTGATAAGGAGAATGGGTCTCATTGTGCCAGGACCCGAAGCTGCCTGGTTCCAGAATTCCATGTCCCAAAGCTAAAGTCTTGTTGTGGCATTGACCTCCGATTATCTGCTTGCTTCAGTCAGAAAGCAGCTCTCTGTTCCCAGTATTTGATCCATTATAGAGACAGGGTTTTATTCAGTGTCGAAATATCAACATGAATGCTCAGGCATTCAACGCCAATAGATGGAGACACAAGTCTCCTCACAGAACACCACTCTCCTGCTGTGTGTGAGGTTGCTGAATAGTACGTACCACAATGGCACACTCTGACACTCCAGATCCTTACTGCCCTTTTTCTTAAAAAGAAGACACTTTGTCCCTCATTTAATAAACAACAATTTACAAAGAAAAATGAATTGTTAAAAACTAGGATCTACCAAATATGTTTCAAACAGAACTCATGGCACTGGATCACTGTAATCCAGTGATAGCCACTTCACCTGATTAAGAAGATTAAAACGCATTACAAAATAGGTGTAGGAATCTCCCATTCAGTTCCTTGAGATGGCACTGCCATTCAGCAAGATCTGAACAGTCTTAATTCCACTTTCCAGCCTAGCCCTATAACTCTTCAATCCCTCGTCAATCACAAAGCTGCCAAACTCAGCCTTCAGTGACACACTGGCCTCTGGGGGAGAGGATTCCAAACACTAACTGACCCTCTGGAGGAAGAACTTCCTCCTCAACTCTGCCTCAAATGGGAGATCCCATATTTTGAAACTCTGCCCTCTAATTCCAGATTTCCCCACAAGAGGAAACATCTCAAAGTCTTGGGTTACAGTAAGATCACCTCTCATTTTTCTAAACGCCAATGAGGCTAGGCCCAAATTGATCAATCCAAGACTTCTCTATTCTTATAAACTATTCACACTTGCAATAAAGGTTAACTTAGCTCCCTACTATGCTCCCTATACACACGCGACTGCGTGGCAAAATGTGGTCCCAACTCCATCTACAATTTTGCTGACGACATGACGATAGCAGGTCGGATCTCGAACGACAAGTCAGAATACAGGAGGGAGATAGAGAACTTAGTGGAGTGGGGCAACAACAACAATCTCTCCCTCAATGCTAGCAAAACTAAAGGGCTGTCATTGACTTCAGAAAGCAAAGTACTGTACACACCCCTGTCTGCATCGATGGTGCCGAGGTGGAGATGATTGACAGCTTCTAATTCCATGGGGTACACATCACCAAAAATCTGTCCTGGTCCACCTACGCCAACGCTACCAAGAAAGCACAACAGTGCCTATACTTCCTCAGGAAACTAAGGAAATTTGGCATTTCCACATCGACTCTTACCAACGTTTACAGGTCCACTATAGAAAGCATCCTATCGGGCTGCATCACAGCCCGGTATGGCAACTGCTTGGCCCCTATCGGGCTGCATCACAGCCTGGTATGGCAACTGCTTGGCCCAAGACTGTAAGAAACTTCAGAGAGTCATGAACATCGCCCAGTCCATCGTGCACCCACCTCCCAACCACTGACTCTGTCTATATCTCCCGCTGCCTGGGGAAAGCGGGCAGCAGAATCAAAGACCCCTCCCACCTGGCTTACTCACTTTTCCAACTTCTTCCATTGGGCAGGAGATACAAAAGTCTCAGAACATGCACAAACAGATTCAAAAATAGCTTCTTCCCCGCTGTTACCAGACTCCTAAACGACCCTCTTATGGACTGACCTAATTAACACTCCTGTATGCTTAATCCGATGCCGGTGTCTATGTATTTAGACTGTATACCTTGTGTTGCCCTATTCGGTATTTTCTTTTCATGTACTAAATTATCTGTTTGATCACTGTACCTCGGAACATGTAACAATAAACAAATCCAAATCCATTCAGTTTTCCTTCTCCGTTACTTACTATACCTGCATGCTGACTTTTCATGATTCACTTACAAAAATATGAAGATGTCTCTGTATCACAGAATATTTGTAGTGTGCGGAGCAGTGAAATCATAGAAAAGCACCACATGGAAGGAGGCCATTCTGCACATTGAGTCAGGTCCTTTGAAAGGTTTTCAGTTTCATGGTACTTTCTGCAGAATGGTTTTGAAAATATTGGTATCTGGATGATATTCTTAAATTATCATTTGATATTGCTTTTGTTAAATGAGACAGACTTGTAATCAGTCACTGAAATAAGGTAAATTTACGTCATCAGATATTTCACTTTATATTATGGAACTGGCAAGAGAAACAAGAGAATGAGGTATAGGTTTTGTCAGGAAATCATGATAACATGAAAAATCAAGAAATCCAGTTATTGGCTCTATGTTCTGGTGGTTGTATGTTTACTAAAAAATTATTTTAAAAATGGAAACTAATGGCAGAGACAGTTTGGCTAAGTTGATGGAACTAGTACTTTTGATAGCTGATGGGCAGCACGTTAGCATTGTGGATAGCTACAATTGCTTCACAGCTCCAGGGTCCCAGGTTCGATTCCGGTTTGGGTCACTGTCTGTGCGGAGTCTGCACATTCTCCCCGTGTTTGCGTGGGTTTCCTCCGGGTGCTCCGGTTTCCTCCCACAGTCCAAAGATGTGCAGGTTAGGTGGATTGGCCATGATAAATTGCCCTTAGTGTCCAAATTGCCCTTAGTGTTGGGTGGGGTTACTGGGTTATGGGGATAGGGTGGAGGTGTTGACCTTGGGTAGGGTGCTCTTTCCAAGAGCCGGTGCAGACTCGATGGGCCGAATGGCCTCTTTCTGCACTGTAAATTCTATGATTCTATAAGCTTAGCAACTGTAAACCTCAGGCTAATTGATAGCAATGAAGAATAGAATGTCACGGGTGTGAACAAGGATGTTAGAGGCTCAAAGGGGGAGTTGAGGTGTGAACTGCACAAATACACTCTGAGAAGTGGACTCTGAAATAAAGGAAATTAAGAGTGGCTTTTGAGGAGGTTAGTTGAGATGAGGGAACAGTAAGAAGTCTTACAACACCAGGTTAAAGTCCAACATGTTTGTTTCAAACACTAGTTTTCAGAGCACTGCTCCTTCCTCAGGTGAATGGGCAGTGCTCCGAAAGCTAGTGTTTGAAACAAAACATGTTGTACTTTAACCTGGTGTTGTAAGACTTCTTACTGTGCTCACCCCAGTCCAACCAACGCCGGCATCTCCACATCACAGATGACGGAAGGTTAAACAGGAAAACAGAGCAATTCCAAGCCATACAATCTCGCTGCTATGAGATGCCAGCTGCAGGAAGAGCAGTGTGAACGACCAGCAATCTGAGTCTGCAGAAACCCCTGTTTGATTAACCAGTTGTTCTACCCTACGTCAGGAGCAACCCCAATATACAAGTGCCCATTGTGATAACTATTAATGGATTTAGCCTATAGTTTCTGAAGTCCTATTGGATGTTGTTTTGGGTGGAATAGTTCTGAAGTTAGGGAATTACATAGGTTGGGAACTGGGTAACTTTAAAGATGTTGGGCGGGATTCTCCATTGCCTGACGCCAATATCTCGGTAGCCCAGTGGTTAGCACAGTTGTTTCACAGCTCCACGGTGCCAGGTTTGATTCCACCGACTCCGTGTGTCCGTGGGTTTCCTCCGGGTGCTCCGGTTTCCTGCCACAGTCCAAACATGTGCAGGTTAGGTGGATTGGCCGTGCTAAATTGCACTTAGTGTGCAAAAAGGTTAGGTGGGGGTTACTGGCTTTTGAGGGTAGGGTGGAGGTGTGGGCTTGGGTGGGGTGCTCTTTCCAGGGGCCGGTAAAGACTCGATGGGCCAAATAGCCTCCTTCTGCACTGTAAATTCTATGAAACATTTATTTTGTTAAAAATCATCAATACATTGGCACATCCTTCTCCGGTTTTCACATCTTTCCTTACATTGTCCCAAATTGCAAAATACAGTCAAGGGCAGGTGCTTTTAGTTGTCCTCTCTGGGATTTGGCACTGAACATCAACTGAGTTCTTAACAAAATATGCATGGACAGATTCAAATATGAATTATAATGATGCCAATTTTGGATTATACAAATATATATTCAACTTATTCATCTTAATCAGTTGAGCATAAACCTACAAATAGTTTTAAACTATGACAAAATACTGAGGATACCTGTAGTTTCTCTTGGCTTCCCAAAAACATCAATCAGCAAAGTTCCAGGAAGTCAATCTAAGTTCATCATGCCTATTTAATTATCTTCGAATAGCGATACGTCTGTGCTCCAAACAAGATTGGAATGTTGAAACCAACAACTTCGCAAATACTCAGCAACCAACAGGCTGGAAGAGTCAACTGAAATACTGCAATGCCACTTCTCTGCCAGCAGTGGGAGCTATTATTTCAGTTACTGGAGCAGAAACTGAGGCCATGATTTAATGGCTACGTTGCGCGTAAGGAGACCATGACGAGGCCATTCAATCACAGGAGGGGCCAAAAACGAGAACCCCGCCAATCTGTTTGCGATGTAACTGGCCCACCACCGTTGGTAAAATCAGGATCCCACTTAATCACCACTTAAGCCCAATCTCCTACATTAAAGAGAGCAACCTCATATCCAACTGCCTCCCGTGATATAACGGCCTGCCCAGCAATGGTCATGCGGACGCTGATTAATACTCCTTTTTAAAAACATGAAGCTGGCAGAAGGGCTGCTGCGGGGAGCCGAGGAGGTGAGCAGCCATCTTCACTCCCGAGTCGGAGTTTGGAGGGGGGGGGGGGAGGGGGGAAGCACCTTGGGGGGAAGCCTCAGTCAGGGTGGGCCGCCATCACGGGGGGAGGGGGTTGCGGAACAGGGGGTGGTGGCCGCTGATGGCCTTAGCTGGGGGCGGGGAGTTGTGACTCAGCGCCTGTGGGTCCCCCATTCCAACGCCAGGGCTGCGTGGTCCAGTTCCGGGAGCCCCCCAGCCAGTCAGCCCCACCAACCACCCATAACTCCCAGTAACCGTGGAGGCCATTGACCGCGCAGCTGGAGGTTATTGTTAATTGGGAATTGGCAATCTTGGTTAAGTGAGCTCCTCACATTAGCCAAGTGGATTCCCTTGGGTAGGCATGCCATGTAGCATGTGGGGGTTATTGCCAAGCACCACAATCAGACTGATGTCTGGACACTCTGCCTGAAAACACGACAGGCACAGCGGCCAACATCGAACACCCAGCGGCTGGGCCCCAGAACCGGCGACAGTTCCGCGGCTGGAGAGTGGGCCAGTGCACCGGGGAGGTAACATCACATGCAGGCGTCTGTGGTACAGGGAGTGGAGTCCAGTGACCAGGGTCCCCAGGCAGCGGCCTGGCTGTGGCGGGGAGTTGGGGGGGGGGAGCGATGGGAAACATGGAGGGTCCCCAGGTGGAAGACACCGCTGGTTTCAGTCTCACACACTCTCCAAATTCCTGACAGGTAGTACAGATATCGACACTATTTTGGTCCTGCGGAACTTGCCCTAGTGGTGCTGCTGGCAGGCCAGATGGCCAGACGCCAGAGGAGGCAGTGACCCATGTGCATGTCTCCGCCCCACACCCTGAGTACCCGGCCGCCCATCAGGCCAGGGAGGGACCCAGAGGGGAAGGTCTGTGATGGCCCCTAGGTGTAAAGGCGTTGCTGGTCTTTCGAACAGACAATGAAACCATGTGCCACAGGAGGCTCCGCCTCATGAGAGGACGGTGTGGCACCTGTGCCATGACCTCACGGACATGCACCGCATGGAGCAGGACACATGCTCCCGGTGGGCGTGAAGGTCACCGCAGCCTGGAACTTCTACGCCTCGGGATCATGCCCCAGGTCCAGGTGCTAATATCTGGCATGCATGTCGCCTTGCACTCACGGGCCAACAAGGTGTGCCCTACATCAACAGGATGGGGTTCCATTCCCTGAACATTCAGCTCGTGTGTGACCACCACATGAAGATCATTCACATGTGTGCATGCTTCCCAGGGAGTGTTCACGACAGCTACATCCTGGGGCAGTCGGAGATCACCGGCCTCTTCGAGGATACCCCAGGATGACAGATTGGCTCTTAGGGGATATAGAACCAGGCTAATGACACCAGTACGGAGGCCGGTGACCAATGCAGAGACCTGATATAATTAGGTCATGTGGCAAAGATTAGTGGGAGATTAGAGGACTGGGAAATCTTTGGGGGGCAACAAAAAACTACTAAAAAAGCTATAAAGAACAGTAAGATAGATTATGAGAGTAAACTTGCTCAGAATATAAAAACACATAGTAAATGTTTCTACAAATATATAAAACAAAAAAGAGTGGCGACGGTAAAAATTGGTTCATTAGAGGATGAGAGGGGAGATTTAATAATGGGAGATGAGGAACTGAAGAGGTTTTTTGGGTCGGTCTTCACAGTGGAAGACACAAAAACCTGCCAGTGACTGATGGAAATGAGGCTATGACAGGTGAGGACCTTGAGATGATTGTTATCACTAAGGAGGTAGGTGATGGGCAAGCTAATGGGCTAAAGGTAGACAAGCCTCCTGGTCCTGATGGAATGCATCCCAGAGTACTAAAAGAGATGGCTAGGGAAATTGCAAATGCACTAGTGATAATTTACCAAAATTCACTAGATTCTGGGGTGGGCGTTAGAAATTAGAAAACGTGTCACCACTGTTTAAGAAAGGAGGTAGGCAGAAAGCAGGAAATTATAGGCCAGTTAGCTTAACTTCGGTAGTAGGGAAGATGCTGGAATCTATCAACAAAGAAGAAATAACGAGGCATCTGGATGGAAATTGTCCCATTGGGCAGACGCAGCATGGGTTCATAAAGGGTAGGTCGCGCCTAACTAATTTAGTGGAATTTTTTGAGGACATTACCAGAGCGGTAGATAACAGAGAGCCAATGGATGTGGTATATCTGGATTTGCAGAAAGCCTTTGACAAGGTGCCACACAAAAGGTTGCTGCAAAAGATAAAGATTCATGGCATTAAGGGTAAAGTAGTAGCATGGATAGAGGATTGGTTAATTAATAGAAAGCAAAGTGTGGGGATTAATGGGTGTTTCTCTGGTTGGCAATCTGTAGCTAGTGGTGTCCCTCAGGGATCAGTGTTGGGCCCACAATTGTTCACAATTTACATAGATGATTTGGAGTTGGGGACCAAGGGCAATGTGTCCAAGTTTGCAGATGACACTAAGATGAGTGGTAAAGTAAAAAGTGCAGAGGATACCGGAAGTCTGCAGAGGGATTTGGGTGGTTTTAAGTGAATGGACTAGGGTCTGGCAGATGGAATATAAGGTTGACAAATGTGAGGTTATCCATTTTGGGAGGAATAACAACAAAAGGGATTATGATTTAAATGGTAAAATATTAAAACATGCTGCTGTGCAGAGAGACCTGGGTGTCCTAGTGCATGAGTCGCAAAAAGTTAGTTTAAAGATGCAAAAGGTGATTAAGAAGGCAAATGGAGTTTTGTCCTTCAATGCTAGAGGGATGGAGTTTGACTAGGGAGGTTATGCTGCAATTGTATAAGGTGTTAGTGAGGCCACACCTGGGGTATTGTGTTCAGTTTTGGTCTCCTTACTTGAGAAAGGACATACTGGCACTGGAGGGTGTGCAGAGGAGATTCACTAGGTTAATCCCAGAGCTGAAAGGGTTGGATTACGAGGAGAGGTTGAGTAGACTGGGACTGTACTCGTTGGAATTTAGAAGGATGCGGGGGGATCTTACAGAAACATATGTACTGAATGATCTGTTGAGCTGCTTACAGAAAAATACTTTTAATCCAATCCAACCCAATCCAATATAAAATTATGAAGGAATAGATAGGATAGATGCGGGAAGGTTGTTTCCACTGGCGGGTGACAGCAGAACTAGGGGGCATAGCCTCAAAATAAGGGGAAGTAGATTTAGGACTGAGTTTAGGAGGAACTTCTTCACCCAAAGGGTTGTGAATCTATGGAATTCCCTGCTCAGTGAAGATAAAGATAGATCGTTTTTTGAAGAATAAAGGGATTAAGGGTTATGGTGTTCGGGCCAGAAAGTGGAGCTGAGTCCACAAAAGATCAGCCATGATCTCATTGAATGGCGGAGCACGCTCGAAGGGCCAGGTGGCCCACTCCTGCTCCTAGTTCTTATGTTCTTATGTGGCCACGCAGTCTATCACTGAACGGTGCACATGAGTCCTCAAATTGTGGTTCTGATGCCTCGACCGCTCTGGTGGTGCACTGCAGTACACCCCTCAGAGGGTTATCCACTTTGCGGTGGTCTGCTGTGTCCTCCACAACCTGGCACAGCAGCAGCACGACGTCCTGGAGCTGGACGGGGGAAGCAATGTCCGAGGCGGAAGATGAGTAGGCGCTGGATCACAAGGGGTTGTGGGGACCCGTGCTGAACGGCGCTCGCCCGAGGTCTCCGAGGTGAAGAGGAGGAATCCCAAAGCCTCCGGCACCTCAACACTTCCTGTCTCGCTCTAATATGCAGATTGCCAAAAAGTGATCGTGCCCACAATGGGCGGGGTGTACATCATACCATCTCGCGAGATCACGTTGGATCGCACATGGCACTGCGAGCTGGGTAGATCCTGGGAGTGGGGTCTCCCGTTTTTTAGCGGCGATGTGCAATGAGCTGCTTCTCTGACGCAGCTTTGATCGTGTCCTTTCTCTGCTACTTCAAAAATTAATTCTGCAAATGTGATCTGCCTTTAAAAAATCTGTGCTGGCTCACCTTCATTAATTTACTGGAGCCCAGGCCCGTTCAGCACGGGTCCCCAAAACCCCTTGTGATCCAGCGCCTACTCATCTTCCGCCTCGGACATGGCTTCCCCCGTCCAGCTCCAGGACGTTGTGCTGCTGCTGTGCCAGGTTGTGGAGGACACAGCAGACCACCGCAAAGTGGATAACCCTCTGAGGGGTGTACTGCAGTGCACCACCAGAGCGGTCGAGGCATCAGAGTGGACATGGAGAGGATATTCCACTAGTAGGAGAAACTAGAACCAGAGGGAACAGCCTCAGACTAAAAGGACGAACCTTTAAAACTGAGATGAGGAGGAATTTCTTCAGCCAGAGGGTGGTGAATCTATGGAACTCTTTGCCGCAGAAGGCTGTAGAGGCCAAATCTTTAAGAATGTCTTTAAGACCAAGATACATAGGTTCATGATTAATAAGGGGACCAAGGGTTATGGGGAGAAGGCAGGAGAATGGGGATGAGAAAAATATCGGCCATGATTGAATGGCGGAGCAGATTCGATGGGCCGAGTGGCCTAATTCTGCTCCTATGTCCTATGGTCCTTGGTACGATACTTGTTTGAATACCATGTTATTGAGGACAGCTACCCATGCCTCTTTACCTCTTGGATCTATGCTGATTATGGTGATGATAAGGTCTGCGGCCATCAGAATATGAACTGAATAGTGGTAAGCAAATTATTTTGTCAATATCAGTGCACGGGCCTTCAGGGCAACAACAGGGGTGTTATCAAGTCCATAACCTTTGCAGAAACAATAAACTCAACATATAAAAATCATACGGAATCAAAAGTAAAATGTCAAGCAACTTAACCACAATTTTAGGCCAACATTTCTTGTGTCCATTTTGAGAGCACACACAGCTACGGTGGATAATGTGCCTCCAAGATAACATTATAATTAAGTAAAAGAAATATGAACTCTGAGCTGTGCTGAAGATTGGTCCATCCACAAAGAATAATTCTGTGGGTTGTAGGGGCAATTAGAAATGGTAACTGTGGTAAGTATCACTGAGAGTTAATGGGGAGGAAGCAATTTCTAATGGAGTACATTATTCTCCATCTCCATGAATCCTGCCAAGGAAACCAATCAATGCAGATGGAAAGCAGACAGCATAACTCCCGGGCTCTAAAATAAGGTCCTGCAATCCTAGAATTGTCGGCCGTTCTGTGAAAACCAAACTGCAGGAGGTGGATTTCTCTATAACAATCAGGTTAATACATCAAAGGGCAGACAAAGGGGAAAGATAAAGAAATACTTGGAGAAGTGGACTCAGCCAAACTGTATTAGGATTCTTTGGAAGGCAAGGGATGGGATTGCAGAGCCTTTGGCTTTGATCTTTGGGTCCTCACTGTCCACGGGGATAGTGCTAGAGGACTGGAGAGTGGAGACTGGAGAGTGTTGTTCCTCTGTTCAAGAAAGGGAATAGGAATGACCTGGTAATTATAGGCCAGTTAGTCTTACTTCGGTGGTCGGTAAGTTAATGGAAAAGGTCCTGAAGGATAGGATTTACGGAAAGATGCAGCTTAATCCGGGATAGTCAACATGGATTCGTTAAAGGTAAGTCTTGCGTCACAAATTTGATTGAATTCTTTGAGGAGGTAACTAAGTGTGCAGATGAAGGTAGAGCAGTTGATGTCATATACATGGATTTTAGTAAGGCGTTTGATAAGGTTCCCCATGGTCGGCTCATGAAGAAAGTACGGAGATGTGGGATAGAGGGAAATTTGGCCAATTGGATAAGTAACTGGCTATCACATAGAAGACAGAGGGTGGTGGTGGATGTAAAGTTTTCAGACTGGAGACCAGTTACCAGCAGTGTACCACAGGGATCAGTGCTGGGTCCTCTGCTATTTGTGATTTTTAGCAATGACTTGGAGGAGGGGGCTGAAGGGTGGGTCAGTAAATTTGCTGATGACACCAAGATTGGTGGAGTAGTGGATGAGGTGGAGGGCTGTTGTAGGCTGCTAAGAGACATTGATAGGATGCAGAGCTGGGCCGAAAAATGGCAGATGGAGTTTAACCCTGATAAGTGTGAGGTGATTCATTTTGGTAGAAAAAATTTGAATGCGGATTAAAGGGTCAACGGCAGGGTTCTGAGGAATGAGAAGGAACAGAGAGATCTTGGGGTTCATGTCCACAGATCTCTGAAGGTTACCATTCAAGTGGATAGAGCCGTGAAGAAGGCTTAGAGTGTGTTAGCGTTTATTAACAGGGGGCTTGAGTTTAAGAGCTGTGGGGTTATGCTGCAACTATACATGACCTTGGTCAGACCACATAGAACATAGAACATAGAACAGTACAGCACAGAACAGGCCCTTCGGCCCTCGATGTTGTGCCGAACAATGATCACCCCACTTAAACCCACGTAACCCGTATACCCGTAACCCAACAATCCCCCCATTAACCTTACACTACGGGCAATTTAGCATGGCCAATCCACCTAACCCGCACATCTTTGGACTGTGGGAGGAAACCGGAGCACCCGGAGGAAACCCACGCACGCACGGGGAGGACGTGCAGACTCCACACAGACAGTGACCCAGCCGGGAATCGAACCTGGGACCCTGGAGCTGTGAAGCATTGATGCTAACCACCATGCTACCGTGAGGCCCCCACATTTGGAGTATTGTGAGCAGTTCTGGTCACCTCATTATAGGAAGGATGTGGAAGCATTGGAAAGGGCGCAAGGAAGATTTACCAGGATGCTGCCTGGTTTGCAGAATAGGTCTTATGAGGAAAGGTTGAGGGGCAACTTGATAGAGGTTTATAAGATGATGAGGGGGATAGATAGCGTGGACGTTCAGACACTATTTCCTCGGGTGGATGTAGCTGTTACAAGGGGGCATAACTATAGGATTCAGGGTGGGAGATATAGGAGGGATGTCCGAGGTAGGTTCTTTACTCAGAGAGGTTAGGGTGTGGAATGGACTGCCTGCTGTGATAGTGGAGTCGGACACTTTAGGAACTTTCAAGCGGTTATTGGATAGGCACATGGAGCACACCAGAATGACAGGGAGTGAGATAGCTTGATCTTGGTTTCGGACAATGCTCGGCACAACATCGAGGGTCGAAGGGCCTGTTCTGTGTTGTACTGTTCCATGTTCTATGTATTAATGATTTCGCTGTCGCCTCAGGCTGACCACAGGCACAATTCTCCTGAAAGATTGTGGTAGCGAGCGGGAATTGCCGCAAGCTTCCTGGTGAGGCTGGCAGTGTAATACAACATTGATTGGTCCACTGAAGGAGGCCCCACTGGCTTCATGCTGCAGATGAAGGCTCGCCAGCTGATTCGCCCGGACCGCGCTCGCCAGCCCCCCACTAACAAGGACAAGCGGCACTTAGACAGCCAGCCTCATTCAGCTGAGCTCACAGCCATGACGCTGAGACAACTGGCCCCAAGAGTTGGAGCTGCAGATCTGAGGAGGTTCTTAGCAGCGTTCAAGACCTGGAGTAACCTCCTGAGGGTCCCAGAGGGTGAACCACAGGGCAGGAAGTGCCGCCTGGGATGAAGTGGCAGCGGCCGTCAGCTCGGGCAGTGTGACGAGGACAGGCCTCCAATGCCGCAAGAGGTCAAGGACCCACAACAGACCGAACGTATAAGTTGGCATCCTCTCCCTTCAAAACCTTCCCACCTCCACCCCTTCCTTCATCCCCTCCCAATGCTCCCCCCCCACCACTGCCACGGTGAACCAGACATGCGGCTAACGATGCCCGTTGTGACCCGCAGGAGAAGTTATCCCACAACCGTCGAGAGAGGGCCCACAATGGCAGCAGCGAGCCGGACATCTGAATCTTCACCATCTTTGAGGAACAGGCCCTGGAGGTTACGGGGGTGTCCGAGGACAGAGCGGTCACCAACACGGAGGCCGGCACAAGCCGCAGAGGTGAGGATCCATCGGGCCCCACCCAGATATCAAAAGTGTGTTGTTATTTCCATACAGAATGACCCATCCCTCCCACTGACCACATGTCCATTCTCCTGCAGGACCTCCAGCCGATGGCACCGGTTATCCGGGGTGGTGTCCCCCCTCCTCAGCCTTCCATAAGCACACCTCAGAGGAAAGCTCGGAGGACACCACCATCGATGCGTCACAGCTGTTATGCCCACTCCACCAGAGCAGAAACACACACCTCGGTGGGTAATGTTAGTGGTCAGGCTTTGCCACATTCTGGAGAGCACCACAGACTTGCAGGAGCACATCAGGTGGAGGCAGGAACGCCCAGGTGAGACAGCAGTCGGAGGTCTGCTGGATCCCAGGATCCAGCTGGGTTCCAGTCAGATGCGGAGACTCTGGAAGATTAACACGGAGATGATGCAGAAGTTAGGAGGGATGTCAGCGACACTAAAGCAGGTCCATAGCCGGTTGGAGGAGTCCCAGAGGTTACGGGCACTGGAGATGGCGCCAGCAATGCATGGCACTGAGTCCAACACTGCTCGGGTGGTAACCACAGTGGAGAGCCTGGCACCATGAGTGAAGGTGTCCAAGGCATGGTGCAGTCGGTGACGGCCATGGCTGAGGGCCTTGTTGGACTGTGCGACTCGCTGGGGGACATGCCCCAATACCAGGCTGACAACCCTGACCCATTCAATGACTGGCGACAGTGGCCACCAGCTCTCTCTCGTTCCACCCCTCTGACGGCGCCGCGTCTCGGGGTCAGCACACGGGACACACACGGCTGTGCACGTGCTGCTGACAAGTGCACCCGGCCCTCCGGCCCCAGAGGACTCCAGTCAGGGGCATCGAAGGAAGTGGAACGTGGTAAGCAGCTGGCTGCCTCCACCTTTGAGGTACTTCCTGGGGGATACACCTAGACGCAGCGGTACAGGAAGGATGGCCAAGCACATCGAGGATCACGGAGAGGTCACTCGAGGGAAGTGGTAGGTAGGGAGGAAGGAGGGGAGTGTACACTGGGGGAGGGGTGGAGAGAGTGGGCAGGCACCATCGGGAGAGAGGGGCAGTGGTGTACACTTGATGGAGACAAATTTTAAAACCCTCACCAGAACCAGTATGACGCCTCTGGCTCTTTGCTCCATGATGCGGGCAGACCACCGACCCCATGCCCCATCCCCCTAAACACGAGGTCCCGCACCCAAAAACACCTGCCCACAGCTTGGTGGGGGGGCCCTGCTCACTGATCCACATACTCTGCACCCCAGACACCCAAACAGAACATTGCCTTACCCTAGCGACAGACATGTGTCAGGTCAGGGGCCCATCCCCTACGTGTTCGGAGATCGGCTGGTGCATGTGTGGTGTTACCTCCCGCAGTTCAGGCACAGTGTCCAGGCATCAAGGTCTGATTGGGATGCTCGGCAATGAGCCCTACATGCTACCTGGCGCGCCCACCCACGGGAATCTATTTGGGTTGTGTGAAGTGTTCACATAACCATGATTTCCAATTGAAATGAAATGAAATGAAAATTGCTTATTGTCATGAGTAGGCTTCAATGAAGTTACTGTGAAAAGCCCCTAGTCGCCACATTCCGGCGCCTGTCCGGGGAGGCTGGTACGGGAATCGAACCGCGCTGCTGGCCTGCTTGGTCTGCTTTAAAAGCCAGCGATTTAGCCCAGTGAGCGAAACCAGCCCCTATTCCTATTCCTCTCCCAATTCCCTATTAGCGATAGCCTTAGGCACCCGGCAGAGGCCTCCGCAGTCAGTGGGAGTTATGAGTGGTCAGTGGGGCAGACAGGCAGAGCCTAGGATGCCCCCAGAATGGGTGCACACAATCCAAGGGTTGGCATGGTGGACCCGTGCAAGGTTCTCGTTTTCGCCTCTCCCGCTATTCACTGGCCTCATTATCCAATGAGACCACTGAATCGCGCCGCATGACTCTGCTTATTATCTCTCTCAGGGCCAAACAGGAGAGTCTAGCTCTCCAATACTTTGTACGTTTGTCAGTAATTAGACACTGGCAGGCTGTATCATTTCCTGATGGCATCACAAGGATTCACTCTGCACCAGTGGAAACTGTTGAATGGATTGTTAACCTCGACAATGAATTTTAACTGCGCTGCCAGCCATGTCATTAACAATTTCCAGTCAGAACGCACATAATTGGCGAATTGTAGCTGAAGGCAGCACAACTGTAAATTAATGGCATTGATTTCACTCACATTATTTGCATATTTTGAATTTGTTGATGGGATGCAAAGATCGCTGGCTGGGCCAGCTTTAATGCCCATCCCTAATCTCTCTTGAGGAGTAATCATTCTTCATTCACTAGTCTGCTGAAGCAATCACCCTGTTTTAATCGGGATATGCTGCTGTAGTTTCAGTCTCGAGTTCCAATTGTTGCACGTTTTACTATGGGCGTAAAACGCGTTTATTGGAGTGTATTAACACGCCTCCGAGTTCGACGTGTGCTTAACACTGCTAGGCTCTGTTCTATGTAATTATTTAAGCTCTGGAGTCGCCAGCTGCCGTATAGGCAACGTCACAAGTATTCCAAGGTCAAATTCAAAGTAATAAAGACGATACACCGATTAGTCAAGTTCAAACGATCAATATTTATT
This sequence comes from Scyliorhinus canicula, assembly GCF_902713615.1. Classification (NCBI taxonomy): domain Eukaryota; kingdom Metazoa; phylum Chordata; class Chondrichthyes; order Carcharhiniformes; family Scyliorhinidae; genus Scyliorhinus; species Scyliorhinus canicula. The sequence goes on from NC_052161.1 coordinate 327,860, forward strand.
ATACAGTTAATAATAAATACTCATGCACACACTAAGAGACTAAGCTACAACTAAACATAAGCAAACAGAATACTTATCTAACAGGAACAGGCAAGGTCAGAGAACGAGGCCTTCGTCCTGGTTTTGTCTGCAGCCTTCAGCAAGCGTTCTGGCACTTGGGAGTCTAGTGGGCTTGGATCGCGTAGCGAGCGTTGAACTTACGGTTTCGGCGGCTGGTGCTCAACGGCTGGAGTCAGGATACCAGGTGTCAGTCGGGGCCGGAGCACAGGTTTAACAGACCGGACAACACGAGGTCCCTATCTTTTATAGGGGTTCCGTTGTCCTTCCCTCTTCTCGGGCGGGCTCTACCTATTGGATCAATTTCTTATCGATACTGGATTAATTCCCCAATGCGAGGGGGTCTCCGTGATGGAGGGGGCGTTTCTTATGCCCTTTTGTTCGGAGGTTTCTGGTGCCTCGATGTCTGGGTCTTGATTGGAATGTGTCCATTCAGAACCAAATGTATCTATTGTGTGGGTGTTCAAGTCTGATGGCCTCATTAGCATGCAAAGCGTTTTGCCATTTGCACCTAGCTAAGGTCTCTTCACCTGAGCCCAAACTGGTTTCTGCTGCTGCAGAATGCAAACTGCTCTTTGCAGACTGCTGTTCTGGCTGAACTGTCTGTTTCCCAGCAGCCTTCCATTTTAGTTTGGCTCAGTGTCCATTTTGCGTGGCCAGCATGGCTACACAATAACCAGAGATTCTTTTGAAATAGACTGTAAATAAACTGTTAGCTGTAGGTCCTGCCATACCTCTATTTGATTGGCTGGGGCAATAATCATTCTTAATTTTAATTTAGAGGCACGGGGGGATTGTGAATCAATGTAGATCAGCTGGTGCAGGCATGGTGGCAAGTCGGGTATTTTTTACAATAATAGGCACCATTAGACTAGTCAAGCAAATGCCCGATAAAGTCCCTAAGGTATGATTCCATGAGTATGACTATGTCCCAAATACCACCATCACCTTCCCTGGGTCTGCCCTGTCCCACCACCAGAATAGTGTCCCCAGAGGTGGTGGCACTTCTTGTCGGGAGGTAATTGCCCTGTCAGTTCCCATCATCAACTCTGGACCTTATTAAGTCACATGGCATTGCGTGAAATAGAGTCATAGAACAGTACAGCACAGAACAGGCCCTTCGGCCCTCAATATTGTGCCGAGCCATGATCACCCTACTCAAACCCACGTATCCACCCTATACCCGTAACCCAACAACCACCCCCTTAACCTTACTTTTATTAGGACACTACGGGCAATTTAGCATGGCCAATCCACCTAACCCGCACATCTTTGGACTGTGGGAGGAAACCGGAGCACCCGGGAGGAAACCCACGCACACACGGGGAGGACGTGCAGACTCCACACAGACAGTGACCCAGCCGGGAATCAAACCTGGGACCCTGGAGCTGTGAAGCATTTATGCTAACCACCATGCTACCCTGCTGCCAAATGGATGAGAAACCTCCTGCTGGTTATCACAACCCCCCCCCCCCCCCCACCCCCAACCACACACACACACACACACACACACACACACATACATACACACCCTTCAGCTGCGGAATCAGTGCTCCTCTGTGCTGAACTTCTGAGGCTGTACAAGGTTCTGGTCAGACCCCATTTGGAGTAGCTTTGGGCCCTCAGGAAGGATGTGCTGGCCTTGGAAAGGATCCAGAGAAGGTTCACAAGAATGATCCCTGGAATGAAGAGCTTGTCGTATGAAGAATGTTGAGGACTCTGGGTCTGTACTCGTTGGAGTTTAGAAGGATGAGGGGGGGGGCTCTTATTGAAACTTACAGGGTACTGCGAGGCCTGAATAGAGTGGATGAGGAGAGGATGTTTCCACTTGTCGGCAGGTCATGTTACTTTGGTAAGGCCACATTTGGAATACTGCGTGCTGTTCTGGTCGCCACATTACCAGAAGGATGTGGATGCTTTGGAGAGGGTGCAGAGGAGATTCACCAGGATGTTGCCTGGTATGGACGGTGCTAGCTATGAAGAAAGGTTGAGTAGATTAGGATTGTTTTCATTAGAAAGACGGAGGTTGAGGGGGGACCAGATTGAGGTCTACAAAAATATAAGAGGTATGGACAGGGTGGATAGCAACAAGCTTTTTCCAAGAGTGGGGGTGTCAGTTACAAGGGGTCACGATTTCAAAGTGAGAGAGGGAAAGTTTAAGGGAGATGTGTGTGGAAAGTTTTTTACGCAGAGGGTGGTGGGTGCCTGGAACGTTTTACCAGCAGAGGTGGTAGAGGCGGGCAGGATAGAATAATTTAAGAGGCATCTAGACGGGTATATGAACGGGCGGGAACAGAGGGAAGTAGACCTTGGAAAATAGGAGACAGGTTTAGATAAAGGATCTGGATCGGCGCAGGCTGGGAGGGCCGAAGGGCCTGTTCCTGTGCTGTAATTTTCTTTGTTCTTTGTAGGAAAAGCTAGAAGCAGAGGACACAATCTCAGACTAAAACACAGAACATAGAACGATACAGCGCAGTACAGGCCCTTCGGCCCACGATGTTGCACCGACATGGGAAGTCAAAAACTAAAGGCCATCTAACCTACACTATGCCATTATCATCCATATGCTTATCCAATAAACTTTTAAATGCCCTCAATGTTGGCGAGTTCACTACTGTTGCAGGTAGGGCATTCCACGGCCTCACCACTCTTTGCGTAAAAAACCTACCTCTGACCTCTGTCCTATTTCTTTTACCCCTCAATTTAAGGCTATGTCCCCCCCTGCTAGCCACCTCCATCCGCGGGAGAAGGCTCTCACTGTCCACCCTATCTAACCCTCTGATCATTTTGTATGCCTCTATTAAGTCACCTCTTAACCTTCTTCTCTCTAACGAAAACAACCTCAAGTCCATCAGCCTTTCCTCATAAGATTTTCCCTCCCTACCAGGCAACATCCTGGTAAATCTCCTCTGCGTCCGTTCCAAAGCTTCCACGTCCTTCCAATAATGAGGCGACCAGAACTGTCCGCCATACTCCAAATGCGGCCGTACCAGAGTTTTGTACAGCTGCAACATGACCTCATGGCTCCGGAACTCAATCCCTCTACCAATAAAGGCCAACACACCATAGGCCTTCTTCACAACCCTATCAACCTGGGTGGCAACTTTCAGGGATCAGAGAGGAGGAGGAATTTCTTCAGCCAGAGGGTGGTGAATCTGTGGAACTCTTTGCCGCAGAAGGCTGTGGACGTCAATTCACTGAGTGTCTTTAAGACAGAATCAGAGGTTTTTGATCAATAAGGGGACCAGGGTTATGAAATGAAATGAAAATCGCTTATTGTCACGAGTAGGCTTCAATGAAGTTACTGTGAAAAGGAGAAGGGAGGAGAATGGGGATGAGAAACATCAGCCATGATTGAATGGCGGAGCAGACTCGATGGGCCGAGTGGCCTAATTCTGCTTCTATATCTTATGATCTAAAAGCTTCTATGGGTAGGTAGAAGGAAAATGGTAGTAAAGACAAATGCGTGCCCATAAAAGGCAGATAATGGATAATTCATAAAGGGTAATAAGGGAATGGCAGAGAAACTAAACAAATACTTTGTCTGTCTTCATGGAGGGCAACATAAAAAAACCTCCCTGAAATATTAACAAGTCAAGGGATCAGTGATACTGAGGATGTGACAGTATAAGTAAAAAAGGTAGTGCTGGAGAATATAATGGGACTGGAAGTTAATAATGGGGCTGGTTTAGCACACTGGGCTAAATCGCTGGCTTTTAAAGCAGACCAAGGCAGGCCAGCAGCACAGTTCAATTCCCGTACCAGCCTCCCTGAACAGGCGCCCGATTGTGGCGATTAGGGGCTTTTCAAAGTAACTTCATTGAAGCCTACTCGTGACAATAAGCGATTTTCATTTCATTCATAAATCCCTGGGACCTGATGATCTACACCCCAGAGTGTTGGAAGAGGTTGCTGCAGAGATAACGAAAGCATTGGTCATCATCTTCCAAATTATACAGAATTTGGAAGGGGCCTGCAGATTGGAAGGCAGCAAATGTAACCCCACTCTACAAGAAAGTACATGGGTTAATTTAAACAGCACTAAATTCTCTTCTCACCACCCGTCCATCGACAGAAAGGTGTTTTGGATTTGCTTCCCCCTTCTAAAGTAATATTTCCCAACCCCTCGGGTTTGGTCTGATCCAATTTCTATTAATAACTCCATAGCAAACTTGAGATGGAATGAACAAACCCAAAATGTTTATTTGTACACTCTCAAAATCTGGGAGGAGGGTTGAAATGAAATGAAATGAAAAATCACTTATTGTCACGAGTAGACTTCAATGAAGTTACTGTGAAAAGTCCCTAGTCGCCACATTCCGGCGCCTGTCCGGGGAGGCTGGTACGGGAATCGAACCGTGCTGCTGGCCTGCTTGGTCTGCTTTAAAAGCCAGTGATTTAGCTCAGTGAGCTAAACCAGCCCCAGGGTTGCGATGTTGCAACCATTTAAACAGTATTCATAGAGTAAAAGAGAAATAGAAGATTTATGTGCAGGGACTACAGAGCAAAGGAATATTGTTTCACGTGACTCCAGTAACAAAGTCCAATGAGATATTCATTCCTTCCCGGATCAATGGGCTGAAAACGATGCAGTATAATTTACTTTTCCCGCGAGTGTCGACTTCAAACAATGCAATAGACATGCAAACACAAATCAGTTTTGTAGGCAATTGTACAGAATTTCCGGTAATACAAGTATAGATGGGGCTAAAGTATTCAATCTGGGCAGAGATTCTTTTCTGTGATGTTGCGAGTTTGATGGTAAAATGTCAGACTGATATATTGAAATATAGCAAAACCTTGGGCGACATTCTCTGCAAATACGGAGAATCGTAAAGGCTGCCGTGGGACAGACCGTGACCCACGGCAGCCTTCACGGCCACTTCCGGGGCCGATTCTCCCCCCCGGGCGGGGCTAGGAGCGCGGCCCCGTGCGTCACGGCATCGCAGCCTTGACAACGGTCGTCGAGGCCGCACGTCAAGCGTCACGGCGGCTGACGCGGCCAATGACGTCAGCCACGCATGTGCAGGTTGGACAACGCCAACCAGCGCATGCGCAGTTGGCGTCTTTCTCCTCAGCCGCCCGGCAAGACGTGGCGGCTTGATCTTGCCGGGCGGCGGAGGGGAAAGAGTGCGTCTGTTTTGGACGCTGGCCCGACGATCGGTGGGCACCGATCGCAGGCCTGTCCCGTCCCGAGCACAGTCGTGGTGCTCCCATGCCAATCGGGCCTCTAGATTCCCCAAACGGGCATCTGGCGCCCGTTTCACGACGGCAGCGAGGTGTGTTTGCTGCCGTGTTGAAATGGGCGTGAAGGCCCGGCCGCTCAGCCCATCGGTATCGGAGAATCGCCGCTCGCCATAAAAAACGGCGAGCGGCGATTCATGGCGTGGTTCGGGCGTGGGGGGGGGGGGGAGAATAGCGGGAGGGCATGAAAAATGTCGGGAGGCCCTCCTGCTATTCTCCCACCCGGCGTGGGGGCGGAGAATTGCGCCCAATATTACTGGTTACACAAGCTAGACGTCCATGTCACATGACTCCTACTACTCCACATTGTCCTCGATTAGGGATGTGTGTTCCTTATAAGGGTCCCCGAGAGTGTTAAATGACTAGTGCATTATAATTTAAAGAAAGGTTTCAAGGCTCTTTGGCTGAGCAGACAAGTAAGCTCCAGTTGGGTTATGAAATGCAGGTAGATTTTGTATCACTCTCTTTGAATCTGCTGCGTGCAGCCCACAACGGGGCCATTGGTATCTCTTCAGGGATAACGAGATGCAAATTTCATCGTTCTTTCCGGGTAGCTCCTTTTGATCACAGATCACAGGCAGATGTAGATTCATCAATTTTTAAAGTTCTTTGTCCAGTTTTTTAAAATTTTAGAAATAGATATGAGGACATCTATATATATTGTATAAAATTATATTGTATGTCATTTTCGTCCACTTAACAGAAAATAGGGAACTAAAGACCTGTTAGCCTGACATCAGTAGTAGAGAAAATGCGAGAATCTATTATAAAGGATGTGATACATGGGCACTCTCAAAAATAATGCTGGGATTGGGTAGAGTCAACATGGATTCATTCAAGGGAAATCATGTTTGACAAACCCATTGGAGTTTTTGAGGATGGTATTAGCAGTATAGACAAGGACGAACCAGTGGATGTGGTGTATTTGGATTTTCAGAAGGTTTTTGATGGGGTCCCACACAAGAGGTCAGTAAGCAAAACTAAAGTACATGTGATTGAGATACGATACTAGTATGGATTGTGAATTGGTTAACAGACAAAGAGAGCAGGGATAATTAAATCCTTCTCAGGTTGGCAGGTTGTGACTAGTAGGTTACCACAAGGATCAGTGCTTAGGCACCAAATATTCACAATCTAAATCAATGGTTTGAATGTGGGGGCCAACGGTAATATTTCCCAAGTTCATAGAATCACAGAATTGTTACGGTGTGGAAGAAGGCCATTTGGCCCATTCTGTCTGCACTGGCTCTCCTGCCACATCCAATGGTAAATGATGATGGACAACTGAAAAACCAAACGGAAGAGGCGGCTCTGGATACCGCAAAGACGACAGGTTGGCTAAGTTCTGGAAACTGTACTGAAGACTTGTGCATCAAAACTAGATGTGATTTAATCCAAGTTGTTCCAGTACAGCTACAACACTAGCATCTCCCCGGCAATGTGGAAAATTGCCCAAGTATATCCCGTCCAGAATTCCAACCCCGCCAATTATCCCATTAGTCTACTCTTGATCATCAGTAAACTGATGGAAGGAATCATCAATACTTCTATGTATTCTTATTCTTTACAACCCAAGAGGCACTTACTTAGCAATAACCTGTTCATGTACGGTCAGTTTGGGTTCCGCCAGGGTCACTCAGCTCCTTACCTAATTACAGCCTTGGTTCAAACATGGACAAAAAAGCTGAACCCTAAAGGTGGGGTGAGAGACATCAAGGTAGCATTTGACCAAGTATGAAATCAAGAGGCCCCAGCAAAACTGAAGTCAATGGGAATCAGGGGAAATTCTCCACTGGTGGAGTCATACCTGACACAAAAGAAAACAATTTTGGTTGTGAGAAGTTAATCATCTCAGTCCCTGGACATTACTGCAAGAGTCCCTCAGGGCAGTGTCCTAGGCCCAACTATCTTCAGCTGTTTCATTTATGGCCTTCCTAGGTCAGAGGTGGGGATGCTGTGGGTGATTGCACAATGTTCAGCACCATTCAAAACTGCTCCTCAAATACTGAAGCAGTTCATATCCATACGCAGCAAGGCCTGGACAATATTCAGGCTTGGGCTCCTAAATGGCAAGTCACATTAACACCACATAAGTGCCAGGCAATAACCATCTCCAATGAAAGAATCGACCTATATCCTCATGACATTCAATTTTATTTTCATCACTGAATTCCCCATTATCAATAATAATAATAATATTTCTTAGTGTCACAAGTAGGCTTATGTTAACACTGCAGTAAAGTTACTGTGAAAAGCCTCTTATTGCCACATGACAGCGCCTGTTCGGGAGCACTGAGGGAGATTTCAGAATGTCCAATCACCTAACAACACCCTGGGGGTTACCATTGACTAAAACTCAACTGGTCTAGCCACATAAATACCGTGGCTTCAAGGGCAGGTCAGAGGCTGGGAATTCTGGAGTAACTCTAGTCCTTACTCCTCGAGCCTGTCCACTATCTAAAAGATGAAAGTCAGGAGCGTGATGGAATACTCTCCAATTGCCCAGATGAGTGCAGCTCCATCTCTCTTGGCCCAAAAGTCTCTCCACCACTAACAAGTTTCAAAGCAGAAGTGGGATGGAACTTTAATAAGGACTTTAATGCAGTCCACGCCGAGTAAAATAAAGAAACATAGTTCTATTTACAAACCAGTACATACACTGCTGGGTAGAGCTCTGCCGGGTTCCTGTTCTGGTTGCTGTCTTACTTGCCGACCTTTTATACAAAGGTTAATAAAGATTCACCACCCCTAGATGGAGAGCTTGTCCCCCATGAGGACCACGGGGAAGATAATTGTTCCCATCCTGTAAGCCCTGTGCAGGCTATTGCAGAACAACCTCCACTTGGGCAGCACAGTGGATAGCACTGTGGCTTCACAATGTCAGGGTCCCAGGTTCGATTCCCCACTGGTCACTGTCTGTGCGGAGTCTGCACATTCTCCCCGTGTCTGCGTGGGTTTCCTCCGGGTGCTCCGGCTTCCTCCCACAGTCCAAAGACATGCAGGTTAGGTGGATTAGCCATGCTAAATTGCCCTTAGTGTCCAAAAAAAAGGTTAGGAGGGGTTATTGAGTTACAGGGATAGGGTGGAAGTGAGGGCTTAAGTGGGTCGGTGCACACTTGATGGACCGAATGGCCTCCTTCTGCACTCTATATTCTATATTCTACCTTAATGAGTTATGCTGTAACAGCACACAAAAAACTCAACACCATCCAAGGAAAAAACAGTTCATTTTAACAGCACCCCTGTCTCTAAGCTCAATACCTACTATCAGCTTACTTTGGGTACAATATATACTATCTAAGTAAGGACATACTGCAGAAATTCACCAAGTTAACTGTGGCAACACAACTACAGTGAAGAAGGAGGCTGTTTTGTTATGCTCTTGACGTAGCTTAAGCTGCTTCCTTAATGTGCACTCTGACAAAGGAAGGTTCAGACTTGGAGATAGTTTTAACACATTTATGAAACTGTTAACGATTCTCCTACTTGGATTCGACTCTCCTGTTAATTCTGCTATAGCTGCTCAGACTGACAAACCAGTCTGCTACAATCCAAGTGGTGGGTGTGATGTGTTTCAAATCAACCCTGTCTGCTCACTAAGTGTCTACACTGGAAAGAGACTGAGCATGTGTGCTGTGTCCTTTTATATGGGTTGGTGTAATGCCCCCTATGGTAGTGTCACCTTTGTGTGTATCGTGAATGCCCATTGTCGTGTCCTATCTTACTGGCCTATTGGTTGAATGTCTGTGTGTCATGTCTCTGGTGCTCCCTCTAGTGTCTATCTAGTCTACGTGTCTTTGCATTAACCCCTTATGTATTTACAGTTTTGCATATCACCACAGAGGCTATTCGGCCCATTGATTCTGCACCGACCCACTTAAGCCCTCAGTTCCACCCTATCCCATAACCCAATAACCCCTCCTAACCTTTTTTGGTCACTAAGGGCAATTTATCTTGGCCAATCCACCTAACCTGCACATCTTTGGACTGTGGGAGGAAACCGGAGCACCCGGAGGAAACCCACGCAGACACGGGGAGGATGTGCAGACTCCGCACAGACAGTGACCCAGCAGGGAATCGAACCTGGGACTCTGGCGTTGTGAAGCCACAGTGCCAATCACTTGTGCTACCATGCTGCCCTGAAAATCTACAAACATCTACATCTATGAACGTCTACAAACTATTCTTTCCAACCCAAGAGAACAGCAGCAGTGATCGCATGGATCATTAAAGGCTATTAGCTACAGATTTGCTTCTCTAAGTCACCTACTGTCCTGACGTGGAGCATCGTTAGGGGCCTTGACGTGGAGCATCATTCGGGGCCCAGACGTGGAGCATCGTTAGGGACCCTGACGTGGAGCATCGTTAGGGCCCTGACGTGGAGCATCGTTAGGGCCCTGACGTGGAGCATCGTCCGGGGCCCTGACGTGGAGCATTGTCAGGGGCTCCAACAGTCCAAGGGGATGCCCACTACCATCTTTCCAAGGCATGAAATTGTTGACCTTGCCCAAATCTCCAGAACAAATTAAAAGATCAGGTCCCTTTTCATAGTAATAGAAATATGCATGAAATAATATATTAAACAGAAAATACCCTTGCAGGTGAAGCCCTAGTATAGCAACTGCTTTTTAGTGGTCACCACTGTTACTTGATGCAGTAGAATGGAAACAGCCAGTAGGCGGCAGCACCATGCCTCTGTCGAAGAGCCAGTGCAGCCTGGTCAATGACAAAGACAGCAAACACACAACATGGTTCTGATTCCTCACTTTCTACCACACATGGCAACAGCTGTGCAGTGGCTGAATTACCCACACATGAAAGTCCACTGTCAGACAGAACACGCTATTTAAATGGGGACAGCAACAGGTGAGAAGTAAGAGTATTCAGAGTTGTATCCCCAATTCCAACCCCCTTCACCATTACCCACCCACAATTACCTGCTAGCAATCAGCTGCAGAGCACCCTGCTAAAGCTCAGCGGGGTAATGAAGAGCCATCGCTAGAGGTTCATTCACTTTATTTATTATATTTAAGCAAGCAAACCATTGGTGAGGGTCTGAATGCACTCATTTTATTGCCACATTTAATGCCCCATTCAAATTGCCATATTTCCAGCTGAGACTCTGCCTCTTCCCCCTGTAGCTGTAAGTTCCCTGCCGCTCCCTATCTTCTATAACCAGAAAAAGATACCTATGAGTGAGACTGATGTCATGTGTTGATCAGATAGCCAGGGAGCATTTGTTACGGCTATGAGGGACAGGCATAAAATTGCATCAATATGAGAGTCAGCTTCAGTGAATGGACAGAAGGTTTTTGAGCAAGTCCAGAAACAGAGAAGGATGGATTCATTTTCAAGGCACGTTGGTGTGAGGAAAGGTGTGCTGGAGCAGGCTTAACAAAACACAATGAGGGGGTGAACATGCCAGTCTTGTCAAAACGAAATGTGGCTTTCTGCCATTTTACCTTGATATTTTTACTCAATGTTACTAACTCTCGTTTCAGTATAGAACATAGAACATTACAGCGCAGTACGGGCCCTTCGCCGACCTGTGAAACCATCTGAAGCCTATCTGACCTACACTATTCCATTTTCATCCATATGTCTATCCAGTGACCACTTAAATGCCCTTAAAGTTGGCGAGTCTACTACTGTTGCAGGCAGGGCATTCCACACCCCTACTACTCTCTGAGTAAAGAAACTGCCTCTGACATCTGTCCTATATCTACCACCCCTCAATTTAAAGCTATGTCCCCTCGTGTTGGTCATCACCATCCGAGGAAAGAGACTCTCACTGTCCACCCTATCTAACCCTCTGACTATCTTACATGTCTCTATTAAGTCACCTCTCAGCCTTCTCCTCTCTAATGAAAACAACCTCAAGTCCCTGAGCCTTTCCTTGTAAGACCTGTCTGTGCGGAGTCTGCACATCCTCCCCGGGTGTGCGTGGGTTTCCTCCGGGTTCTCCGGTTTCCTCCCACAGTCCAAAGATGTGCAGGTTAGGTGGATTGGCCATGATAAATTGCCCTTAGTGTCCAAAATTGCCCTTAGTGTTGGGTGGGGTTACTGGGTTATGGGGATAGGGTGGAGTTGTTGACCTTGGGTAGGGTGCTCTTTCCAAGAGCCGGTGCAGACTCGATGGGCTGAATGGCCTCCTTCTGCACTGTAAATTCTATGAATCTATGAAACCTTCCCTCCATACCAGGCAACATCCTAGTTAATCTCCTCTGAACCCTTTCCAAAGCTTCCACATCCTTCCTATAATGTGGTGACCAGAACTGCACGCAGTACTCCAGGAGCAGCCGCACCAGAGTTATGTAATGCTGCAGCATGACCTTGTGGCTCCGAAACTCAATCCCCCTACTGATAAAGGCTAGCACGCCATCTGCCTTCTTAACAGCCCTATTAACCTGGGTGGCAACTTTCAGGGATTTATGTACCTGGATGCCGACATCTCTCTGTTCATATACACTACCAAGAATCTTGCCATTAGCCCAGTACTCTGCATTCCTGTTACTCCTTCCAAAGTGAGCCACCGCACACTTTTCCGCATTAAACTCCATCTACCACCTCTCAGCCCAGCTCTGCAGCTTATCTATGTCCCTCTGTATCCTATAACATCCTTCAGCACTATCCACAACTCCACCGACCTTCGTGTCATCTGCAAATTTACTAACCCATCCTTCTACACCCTCTTCCAGGTCATTTATAAAAATGACAAACAGCAGTGGCCCCAAAACAGATCCTTGCGGTACACCACTAGTAACTGAACTCCAGGATGAACATTTGCCATCAACCACCACCTTCTGTCTTCTTTCAGCTAGCCAATTACTGATCCAAACCGCTAAATCACCTTCAATCCCATACTTCCTTATTTTCTGCAATAGCCTACCGTGGGGAACCTTATCAAACGCCTTACTGAAATCCATATACACCACATCAACCGCTTTACCCTCATCCACCTGTTTGGTCACCTTCTCAAAAAACTGTAGCTGTTTTGCTGTTGGATGGAGAGTTTGGGTGTGGCATGACATTAGTCTTTGGACTGGACTACTTTCCATGCCTTCATTCAGTGTGGTTCTCCACTTGAGGAATGCCTTTTATACATCTGTGCTAAATTTACACCATTTCTTGATAATTCCTTTTGCAATTTTCACTGCCAACTCAGCCTTTCCATTCAACTGGGGGTAGAGCGGAGATAATGAACAGGGTTTAATTTCCCAATCCTTTGTGAAGTAACTGAATCCTTCACTCACAAACTGAGAGCCATTGTCCCTTATCACAGTGTCTGGAATGCCGTAATGACTGAAGTGTGCTTTCAGGTATTCTATTATCTCACAAGTCATCGTTGAGGTCAGTTGGTTTAACTTCCAGTGGTCAGAATAGTAGTCTGTAGTGACAAGCTAATCAGTTCCTGCTAGAACTAGACATAGAACAGTACAGCACAGAACAGGCCCTTCGGCCCTCAATGTTGTGCCGAGCCATGATCACCCTACTCAAACCCACGCATCCACCCTATACCCGTAACCCAACAACCCCCCCTTAACCTTACATTTATTAGGACACTATGGGCAATTTAGCATGGCCAATCCACCTAACCCGCACATCTTTGGACTGTGGGAGGAAACCGGAGCACCCGGAGGAAACCCACGCACACAGGGGGAGGACGTGCAGACTCCGCACAGACAGTGACCCAGCCGGGAATCGAACCTGGGACCCTGGAGCTGTGAAGCATTTATGCTAACCACCATGCTACCCTGCTGCCCCAAAACTAAGAGATCTACTTTATCCAGCTTTATCCATGGTCTGTCTTGGATGTCATGCATCATCTCTAGCTTGTTTAATCTGGTACTTATTATATGCATCATACTGGTTGATGCGGTTCTTAGTTTCATTGCTCATGTTTGGCCAGTAGACCACTTCTCTTGCATTCCTCAGACTTGATTCTGTTCGTTGATGGTTTGCATGGATGCATTTAAGTATTTCTCCTCTCAGCTTGTTCGGGGTACATAGAACATAGAACAGTACAGCACAGAACAGGCCCTTCGGCCCTCGATGTTGTGCCGAGCATTGTCCGAAACCAAGATCAAGCTATCCTCTACTCCCTGTCATTCTTGTGTGCTCCATGTGCCTATCCAATAACCACTTGATTGGGTAATGACCCTATTTCCACTGTACAACATGCCATCTGGAGCTGTCAATATGCTCGTGTGACCAGAGGTGTGTCCTTGATAATCGTTTCATCACTATTTCTTGCAGCTTGGAGAGTTGCATCCTGTTAAGTAGTTCACTTGATTTGAGAAAGGCGCTTGTCTATCAGATTCAATGTATCTGCTGGGTTGACTGTTTCAAGATTATGTTGAGCTGCTGCATCATGTTGAATCAGGAAGATTTCACAGTCTGTTGTTTCCTGAACTTTCTTTATTCGTTGTGCTGCTCTCAGCAGTATTTCAGCAATGTACCATTCGGTGTACTGCTCCCAGCAGCATTTCAGCAATGTACCATTCGGTGTACTGCTCTCAGCAGCATTTCAGCAATGTACCATTCGGTGTACTGCTCCCAGCAGCATTTCAGCAATGTACCATTCGGTGTACTGCTCTCAGCAGCATTTCAGCAATGTACCATTCGTTGTGCTGCTCTTGTACATCTGATTTGAAGCAGAGGCGTATGGACTGGAAATGTTAAATCTGTTTCTCTATCCACAAATGCTGGCAGACCTGCTTGGGTTTTTCCAGAGTTTTGTGTTATTATTTCATGTACATCTGTTTCTCTTGCTTCTATGTCACATTTGGCTGATATCTCAGCACACAAATTAACATTCTTTGCAGACTCTGTGGTAGAGATAGTCACGGTTTGAGCAAAATGGTTTGAAGTGGCACCACTGTTAATTTGTCTCTCCCAAGCAGGTATTGATGAAAATGCCCACTAGCTTAAACAACAAAACATAGAAAATAGGAGCAGGAAGAGGCCATTTGTGCTTCAAGCCCGCTTCATCATTCATTATGATCTTGACTGATCATCCAACTCAATAGCCTAACCCTACTTTTCCCCCATAGCCTTTGATCCCCTTTGCCCCAAGTGCTATATCTAACACAGGCCCATAACCTCCTATAGGATTTGGGAACTTATGTTGCTGGTGCACCGTACATTCGTGGTGTGACGTCCTGTAAGTGTGGGCATTCAGGTGCTCGTTGAAAGCCCACATCGTTTAAAATCCCGGCCATTTTCTTTACCCTGCTTGAAGCTCTGCGCCGCTGAATGAAAAATCCAGCTGCAACGCTAACTTGGGCCACTCACCCAGATATTTGGTGAGTTTTTATACCTTTTCATTTACACTGAAATGTTTCAGTCTAGCAGAGGCAGGAGACATTGGGAGACATTTTTGTGGCAGATTAAAGTTTTGTATCATTAGTGCTTAGCATTTATAAATATGTTTAAAATGCAAATACAATGAAAGGAAGATTTTTTTTGCTCAACTGTGGTTTGTTATGAGGCTGCTAATTCCATTGAAAGGCTACTTTACTGTATAAAGTGAGTTTGAAGTCACAGAAGGTGAAAGCATTATTTTTTTTAAACTGGTTTGTCATGAGGATGTTAATTCCAATAAAGGAACTATGTAATAAAATGTAGTGATCACTCACTAAGGCGTGTGATTGTCCACCCGAGTGGACTCAGTATTACTGGCCGTGGGTTCTGTGGGTACTCGTGTAGCTGAAGAGCCCGATCGTAAAGTCGCATCTTCAGTCACTCACTTGGCAGGAGTTTCCAAAAAGTGGGATCGGTCCTTGGACTCTAGATCATTGGTATTCCTTTCTCACGCTCATTTTCTGGGCCTCCTCTTGCTGTCGGGTGTCCGTAAAGAATTGTGCCCCTTCAATCAGGAGGTTCCTCCAAGTAGGTCTCTTCTGAGCAAGGGTTTCCCAGACATTGGCATCTATGTTCCATTTCTTGAGATAAGCCTACAAGTTGTCTTTGAAGAGCTTCCTTTGTCATCCTCTTGTTCGGGATCCAGGGGCTGGTTTAGCACACTGGGCTAAATTGCTGGCTTTCAAAGCAGACCAAGGCAGGCCAGCAGCACGGTTCAATTCCCGTACCAGTCTCCCCGAACAGGCGCTGGAATGTGGCGACTAGGGGCTTTTCACAGTAACTTCATTGAAGCCTACTCGTGACAATGAGCGATTTTCATTTCATTTCCTTGAGCTGGGTGAAGAAGATTTGCTTTGGCAGTCAGGACTCCGACATCCTAAGAATATGGGCGACCCAGCAGAGTTGGTTTCAGATGACCATGGCCTCGATACAGATGCTATTTACTACTGAAAGGACACTAATGTCAGCATGCCTGTCTTCCCAGCTGATTCAGAGCTAAAGTATATTTGGATTTTGCAATGTATTTCAAGCTGAGGTGTTTATGAGTTTCCATGACTTAATGTTCATCGTTCGAAGCCACAGTGATTCTTTCAAATGGTTTAACAAAGTTTAATGCCTTAGTTGATATATGTAAGCCTCCTGTAAGCTAATGTGAAGTATCTGTCCAACAGGTATTGCAGCGAATCAATCACCCACCTCTAAGTGTGAACTGCCAAAGGACATCCCAAAATGATGTCAGGAGATGTGTGTCAGGGCACTGCGCTTCAGCAGCTGCTGCTTTTGGACGTCGAGCTTGTCAATTAACAAAACCCACTCATTCTCCCCTCTTCCCTCCCTCCCTCCTCTTCCCTCCCTCCCTTTCCTTCCTTCCCTCTATAAGTAGATGGGGCCATTGTGTTTAAGTGAATTTTATTGCAAGAAATTTGCAAGAGTTGAGGCAGTTTTATGTCATTGTTCAGCTGATAAAGTTAAACATTAAGTTAAATGTTAACTGGTGTCAAAGTATTGTATTTATAAAATAATTTTGAGAACTAACTGTTTCAGAGTAAGCTGTACAAGCTTCTACAAATGTCTTACTGAAACATCAGAACACAACATTTAATTGAGATAATTATAAATGAATAAGATGAGGCAGAAATGCATTTAATACGGTGACACACTGGTTAGCACTGCTGCATCACATCAGCAGGGACCCCTGTTCAATTTGATGACTGTGGGGCATTTGTACATTTCCCCGTGTCTGTGTGGGTTTCTTAGAGCCATGGAATAGAATCATAGAGTTCCTACAGTGCAAAAGGAGGCCATTCAGCCCATCAAGTCTGCACCTACCCTCTGAAAGAGCACCCTGCCTGGGTCCAATCCCTGCCCACCCCCAAAACCTAACCTGGGTACCCCTGGACACCTTGGGGCAATTTAGCGTGGACAATCCACCTAACCTGCACATATTTGGACTGTGGGAGGAAACCAGAGCACCCGGAGGAAACCCACGCCGACAAGGGGCTACGGAGGGTGTTACGGGCCAGGGTTTAGAGAACCCCAAAGTATATCATGGAGTTCACCTGACCCATAACTTTAAATAAATTTTGGTTATGGGGAGCACAAGGGCCCACTTTACAGGTGTGGTGCAACAGAGAACTAAAGTATGTTTAAACAAAAACAATGTTTATTCTATGAATACAGTTAACATTTTTAAACACACACAGTAAACATCTTAGCAACTATCAACACCAATAATCCCCACAAAGAATACAGTACTCTATAAGTAACCCTTAATCTTCCCTTGCAACATTGATAAGACAAATACCATCTTCAACACAGACATCAGATTTAAATTCTCTACTGAGAGCAGTTATCAGTTTTAAATTAGCAAGTGATCTGAAGACATTCCTTTCATGCAGAAAGAAATCAGAATTACACCTTGTTTGTCTGGATGCAGCTCCCAATCTGCAAAAGGAAACTAACCACAGCCTGTAGCTGCTAGCCCAAAGCAGACAGACAGCCCAGCTCCACCCACACTCTGACATCACTGCATTAAACCCCATTTCTTAAAGGTACTCTCGTACGACAAGGATGGCATGGTGACACAGTGGTTAACACACTCACGACGCTGAGGACCTAGGTCCGATCCCGTCCCCGGGTCATTGTGTGTGTGGAGTTTGCACATTCTATTCTGTCTGCGTGGGGCTCACCCCCCAACCAAAAAAGACGTGAATTGGTCATGCTAAATTTCTCCTTAATTGGAAAAAAATGAATTGGTTACTCTGAATTTATCTTTTAAAAAGACACGAGGAGAACATACAAAGTCCACACAGACGGTCACCTTAGGTCGGAATTGAACCCGGATCCCTGTAGTAGTGCTAACCACTGTGCCCCGTTGTTTCCTCTGGGTGCTTCGGTTTCATCCAACAGTCCAAACATGGATAGGTTAGGTGGATTAGCCGTAATAAATTGCCCCTTAAGTGTCCAAAAGGTTGGGTGGTATTTTGGGGATAGGGCAGCGGCGTGGACCTGGGTAGGGTGCTCTTTCGGAGTGTCAGTGCAGACTTGATGGACCAAATGGCTTTCTTGTGCACTGCAATGATTCTATAAACAATAATCAAAAAATCAGATATTACAAGGACAGTGACAGGAAAAAGGCTTGGGGCACTTTTAAAATCTTAGGACCACAATCTACATTAAAATATATAAACTTTTTGAATCATGCCACACGTAAAGTTATAAAATATAGTGCAAATTTAAATAGTTTCACAGATTTAAAACAAATAACCAAACCAATGTTCACTTAAAAATAATCACCTGTAATCATAAATAAAAATTAAAAATAACTGTAAAAGAATAAACAACAATCGTAATGCCTGTTTAAAGAGCAAAAAAAACTTTTTTAAAAGTCTACATAGATTCATAGAATTTACAGTGCAGGAGGAGGCCATTCGACCCATCGAGTCTGCACCGGCCCTTGGAAAGAGCCCGCTACTTAAGCAAACGCCTCCACCGTATCCCCGTAATCCCACCTAACCTTTTGGACACGAAAGGACAATTTAGCATGGTAAATCCACCTAACCTGCACATCTTTGGACTGTGGGAGAAAACCGGAGGAACCAGAGGAAACCCACACAGGCACGGAAAGTGCAAACTCCATACAGACAGTGACCCGAGGCCGGAATTGAGCCTGGGTCTCTGGAGCTGTGATGCAGCAGTGCTAACCACTGTGCCAATGTGCCACCCACTTGTTAAAATAGTTGCTTGCTGTTTTCTAAGTCTACTGTTTAAATGCCTGCCCTCAATGGGCGTTCTCCTTCTGTGCCACGCTGGAGCCTGTGCAGACCGGGGAGCTGGAGGCCCCAGGCTGCTGAAGAGAAAGGAAGGTTCCTCGTAACATCGGAGTGCAAGTAAGTGCACACATTTCTATTTCAAAATCGGCAGCCCGTGGCCTCTCACCACAAGCAGGAAGTTACGGGCTATATGTTTTGGCATTAATTACTTCCTATTGTAACAAATTCAGAGGCTCACCACTCTCTGAGTGAAGAAATTTCTCCTCATCTCTGTCCTAAAGTCTACTCTGTATCCTCAGACTGTGACCCCTGGTTCTGGACACACCCACCATCAGGGACATCCTTCCTGCATCTACCCTGTCCAGTCCTGTTAGAATTTTATAGGTTTCTATGAGATCTCCCCCCATTCCTCTGAACTCCAGTGAACACAATCCTAACCGAATCAATCTCTCCTCAGTCCCACCATCCCAGGAATCAGTCTGGTAAAACATTTGCTGCACTCCCTCTAGAGCAAGAACATCCTTCCTCAGATAAGGACATCAAAACTGCTCACAATATTCCAGGTGTGGCCTCACCAAAGCCCAGTATAACTGCAACAGACATCCCTGCTCCTGTACACGAATTCTCTTGCTATGAAGGCCAATATACCAACATACCATTTGCCTTCTTTACCGCCTACTGTACCTGTGTGCTTACATTCAGTGACTGGTATAAGAGGACACCCAGGTCTTGTTGCACATTCTGTTCTCCGAATATATCGCCATTCTGACAATAATCTGCCTTCCTGTTTTTGCTACCAAAGTGGATAACCTCGCATTTCTCCAAATTATACTGCATTTGCCATTCATTTGCCTACTTACTCAACTTGTCCAAATAACACCGAAGCGTCTCTGCATCCTCCTCACAGCTCACCCTCCACCCAACTTGATGTCATCTGCAAATTTGGAGATATTACGTTTTGTTCCCTCATCTTAATCATTAATATATATTGTGAATAGCTGGGGTTCCAGCACCAATCCGTGCAGCACCCCATTAGTCACTGCCTGCCAATTTGCAAAAGATACATTAATTCCCATTCTTTGTTTTCTGTCTGCCAACCAGTTTGCTATCTATCTCAATACACTATCCCCAATCCCATGCACTTTAATTTTACATGCTAATCTCTCATGCGGGACTTCGTCTAAAGCCTTCTGAAAGTCTAAATATACCACATCCATTGGCTCCTCATCATAAATTCTACTAGTTAAATCCTCAAAGAATCCAGAAGATTTGTCAAGCATGATTTCCCCCATCATAAATCCATGCTGACTCTGTCCGATTCTGCCACTGTTTTCTAAGTGCTCTGCTATAAAATCTTTGATAATGGATTCTAGAATTTTCCCCACTACCGACGTCAGACTTACTGGGCTATAATTCCCTGTTTTCTCTCAACCTCCCTTTTTAAATAGTGGAGTTACATTAGCCACCCTCCAATTTGTAGGAACTGTTCCAGGATCTGTAGAATTCTGGAAGATGACCCCCAATGCATCCACTATTTCTAGGGCTAATTCCTTAAATACTCTGGGACGTAGATCATCAGGCCCTGGGGATTTATCAGCCTTCAATCCCATCAATTTCACCAACACCATTTCTCTACTAATATTGATCTCCTTCATTTCCTCATTCTCATTAAATCCTGCCCACTTTTCATATCTGATTTGTGTATTCATTTGCGAAGACAGAACCAAAGTATGTATTTAGTTCCTCAGCCATTTCTTTGTCCCTTATAATACATTCACCTGTTTCTGACTGTAAGGGACCTACATTTGTCTTCACCAATTTTTTTCTTTTCACGTACCTATAGCAACTTTAACAGTCAGTTTTTATGTTCCCGGCAAGTTTTCTCTCGTTCTCTATCTTCCCGTCTTAATCAATCCCATCGTCCTCCTTTGCATTCCTGAATTCTAAGCTACTCCCAATCCTCAGAGCATAAGACATAGGAGCAGAATTAGGCCACTCGGCCCATCGAGTCTGCTCCGCCATTCAATCGTGGCTGCTATTTTTCTCATCCCCATTCTCCTGCCTTCTCCCCATAATCCCTGATCCCCTTATTGATCAAAAACCTATCTATCTCTGTCTTAAAGACACTCAGTGATTTGGCCTCCACAGCCTTCTGCGGAAAAGAGTTCCACAGATTCACCACCCTCTGACTGAAACAATTCCTCCTCATCTCTATTTTAAAGAATTGTCCCTTTAGTCTGAGATTGTGTCCTCTGCTTCTAGTTTTTCCTATAAGTGGAAACATCCTCTCCACATCCACTCTATCCAGGCCACGTTGGTTTTCTCGGCCAATTTATATGCTTTTTCCTTGGATCGAATATGATCCCTAATCTCCTTTGAAAGCCATGGATTGGCCACCTTTCCAGTTTGTCTCTTGTGCGAGATCGAAATAACCATTGTTGCAGTACCCCATGCACTCCTTGAATGTTTGCCATTGTCTATCCACCATTATCCACTTGAGTAATGTTTCCCAATCAATCAAAGCAAACTCAAGCCTCTTATCATCGTAGTTTCCTTTTTTAAGATTCAGGACCCTAGTCTCAGAAACAACTACTTCACTCTCCTCCTTGATGGAAAATTCAATCATATTATGGTCGCTCATCCCTAAGGTGTCTCGCACAACTAGATTGTCAATGATTCTGTTCTAATTACAAGTACCCAATCTAGGATGGCATGTTCTCTAGTTGAATCCTCAATGCATTAGTCCATAAAACCATCCTGTATACACTCCAGGAATTTGTCCTCTACGGTAGTGTGACTAATTTGATTTGCCCAATCTACATGCAGATTAAAGTCACTCATAATTACAGATGTTCCTGTATCGTATGCATCTTTAATTTCCTAATTAATGTCATTCCCAGCCTCATGACTGCAGTTTAGGGGTCAATGTACAACATACTCATGTTTTTTGCCCATTGGTGTTTCTCAACTCTACCCAGACACATTCCACATTGTCAGAGCTAATATACTTGCTCACTATTGCATTAATTTGCTCTTTAACCAGCACTTCAGTTTCATCGCCTTTTCCTTTTTGGCTGTACTTCCTAAATACTAAATCTCCTTGATGTTTTCTTCCCACCCCTGGTCACCCTGCATCCATGTCTCTGTAATGCCGATAATATTGTATACCCGTTTACGTCTATTTGTGCGATTCATTAATCCACTGTATTGCGAGTGCTCCGTGCGTTAAGGCACAAAGCCTTTAAGTTTGTCTTTTAACATTATTTGTCTCACTCCCAATATTTTTCACTCTGGCCCTGTTTGAATCTGGCCCTTGGTTTCTCTGCTCATCACTTTTCTTATTCCCCTTTCTATTGTTTGTTCTTGTCCTTGTTTCCCCCTCCTCTGACTCATTGCATAGGTTCCCACCCATCTGCCTTTTTAGTTTAAACCCTCTCCAGCCACTCTAGCAAACGCTGCCCCTGAGAAATCATTGCCCAGATGTAACCCATCCACTTTGTCCCAGCTCCTCCTGAACCGGTCCCATCTCCCCAGGAATCTGAAACCCTCCCCCTCACACCATCTCTTCAGCCATGAATTCTTCCGATATATCCTGCTATTCCTACTCTGACCAGCATGTGGCACTGGTAGTAATCCTGAGATCACTACCTTTGAGCTCCGACATCTCAGTTTTCGTCCAAACTCCCTATATTCTGCTTTTAGGACCTTATCCTTTTTTTTACGCATGTCATTGGTTATCGATGTGTACCATGTGTTCACCCTCCCCATCCAGCATGTTCTGTAATGTGCTTGGCACTGGAAATATTCCCCACTTCCCACGTAGTGCAAGAAGAGCAAACCATGACTTTGAGCCATGCCGTACCAAATTAAATTAAACATTTGGAAGAAACTTGATATCAGATTATATCCAGTTCTCTAGGGCCCTTCTTTCCTGGTCTACGTTTGTACCAATTATATACTTTACAGATTATAAACAACAAAAAGTATTTTCAAACTATTAGTGATAAGATTACCTTAGCTACTACTTATCATCAGCTTTCACCCTTGTAGCCTCAACTGCTACACAGCAGGGCAAGACCACTCGCTGAGGATTTAAAAGTTATAAAGCAAGGAGAAAAAGTTAAAAGAACCTCTTCCCCCTTTGCACTGACTTCCCACTCAGTTTCAAATTCCCGATATCCATACTCACTCTGGTTGTGACTCATTCAGGAAGTGTGTTCTCTCCCACTGTTTTTGCGCAAAGTTCACTTTCTTAAATAGAACTGAGATGAGCTGAGATGACTCAGATGACACACACCAATTAAACTTCAACAGAATATATGTCACACCAATTGAGCCCAAATCAGGCATCAGGTGATTGACAGTTAATTGCCACTCAGTTATCTGGGTTGGGCAGTTCCTTATTAACCTGTTTAGTGGACTACTGAACTTAAGAAGGCAAGGTTTACAAATTCAATTCCTCCTCTGTTTCAAATTCCCGATATCCACACTCACTCTGGCTGTGTCTCACTCAGGAAGTCTACTCTCCCACTGGCACACTTTGTCAATCGGAGAGTAGTGTCGCTGTGTTCACATTAAAACCCTGGATACAAAAGCAACTGGTTGCCTTGCTGCAAGATGGTTACTGCAAGACCCGTCTCGTTGGAGTCCCACCGCAGGGTGACTTCATCATTGATGTCACAGACTGGCATTGCCATCACTTGTTGTTTGATTTTAGTGAAAGCTACTTCATGTTCTGTGCCCCATTACCAGTACACCTCCTTCACAGTGAGCTTACCTAATGGCTCACATATCAACAACAATTAGGCAAAATCTTTGCTCATTGGTTAATGAATCTAACAAATCTTTGCCCAGCTTTCACATTGTTGGTCACTGTATCGGTGCCACAGCACTCACCTCATCAAGATCTGGGCAAGATGCTTTGCTAGCAGCACAAAACCTATGTACTTAACGTCATGCATTTACAGTTGCAGTCTTTTCTTGTTCAGTTTCAGGTTCATCCGGTGAGCTTTCTCCAGCAGTTGAACCAAATTTTAATCGAGGTCAGCTGTGGCTTCACCCATTGTGTCACCATATACAGACTAGTAGATCATCCACTACGGCTCCAACTCGAGGATGATCACTGACTGCCTCATGCTGTCTGCATTGGTACTTTTCTGGAGCCATCCAAATGCCAAACCGTATGTTCAAATATTTTTACCTGCCGAGATATTCAGAATGTAGTTGGAAAACTGCTGCTTTCATCCAGCTTCACATACCACTAACCATCCTTCGCATATAGGGTAATAAAGATCTTTATCTTGGCAAGTTGTGGCAAAATCCCTTTTGTGTTTGGTGTGGGCAGTGAGATCTCTTCAGCGCTTTCTCAAAATTCATTTGTGGGCATTGCTGGTTAGGCCAGCATTTACTGTACATCTGTAATTGTCCTTGAGACGGTGGTGGTAAGCTGCCACCTTGAACTGCTGCAGTCCATGTGGCGTAGGTACAGCCACAGTGCTGTTAGGAAGGGGGTTCCAGAATTTTGATACCCAGTGACAATGAAGGAATGGCGATATATTTCCAAGTCAGGATGGCTTGGAAAGGTACTTGCAGTTCATGGTGTTCCCATGTGTTTTCTGCCCTTTTCCTTTTAACTTGAATTAGAACCTTTGGACCTAAGCATACTTTTAGTTTTCAAGATTATTACACTGATACCATGCTGCTCATCCAGCCTGTAGGAGCTTTCACTTACTTGATGATTCCCTTCTTTTTCAGCTCTTCTCTCGACTTCAGAGAAGCTGGAACTCTTCTTGACAAATGCTGTTCAAGCCCTTTACATCCTAAGTCTAAGTATCTTTGTACTACTCTAAATAGGCCAAGTGGCCTTTGTACTCCTATGTCTTATTGTCTTATGGGTTGAGTGGTCAATGGCTTTGTGTGCTGTTAGACATTCAAAATCAGGAGCGCACCAAGTTTGGAAATAGATCTCCCATCCAGGAGAGATCTATCCAACAGCAATTCAAGTTAATCAAAAGTCTCCACCATCGGGACATTTGAATCAAACTTTTCGTATTAAAGTTCAAAATGAAACATTTCAAACATCTGATTAGTCTATTTCAAAGGTGTGGGAATTGTAAAAATCCCAATTCAGTTACATATTTTACCCTCATTTCAACGCTTGCTTCCTCCCAGCCCACCACTGTCCATACATTATTGTCTGAATTATCATCCAGCATCTGACTCAACGTTTCCCCCTTCAGAGGCGATGAGATTGCCAGGTGGGGGCGCTGCGAGGTTACAGCGCTGCAGCGTGGGGCAATGGCTTAATATTCCATATCTTCTGTGGCAAACACACATCACAATCTACTATTCAATTATTTAACAAAATAATCTATTTGCTTTTGAACCATTACAAAGATAATCCACAACAGCAGAGGGCAGCACCTCAAGCATTGCGATATTCACATTAAGTAAAATGTTGCTTAGATAAATTAGAACCATAAGGAGACCTGGTATGTAAATTCAAGCCATGTTTTTATCCTGTAAATATGGAGTTCTTTATAAAGAAGACACCAGCAAAATGAGTGAATGATATCCATTTTACATTGTCATCTTGCATTATGTACAATGATAAATGTCTGCTGAATTCTAAATCTAACAATCTTTCACTGTTACTGTGCAGAAAAAGCAATTTAAAATTTCTGGTGATTCCATCCAGTAATCTCACACATTATATTGAATTTACACCACATAGATTTGATGTTATCATTCACAGTAATCAGCAAGGCCAAATTTCATGGCTATGATTTTAGCAGAACATCCTGTTAGAAACTTCCAATCTATTATTGTCTCAATTTTAATTTCAACTGTTAGCAACCATATTAACGTGCTGGTCAGTTCTAATATTTACAGAAAATTTCAGTGGAGGCGGTATTTGACTGGAAATATTCAAGTAAATATTCATATTATATACTGATGATTTGGATGAGGAAACTAAATGTATTAGCACCACATTTGCAGATGATACAAAGTTGGGTGGGAGGGTGAGCTGTGAGCAGGATGCAGAGATCCTTCAGCAGGATTTGGACAGGCTGCATCACATGCATGGCAAATGCAGTATAATGTGGATAAATACGAGGTTATCTGCTTCGGTAGCAAAAATAGGAAGGCAGATTATTATTGAATTGATTGATATTTATTGTCATATGTACTGAAGTACAGCAAAAATTATTTTTCTGCGGCCAAGGGAACATACACAGTACGTACAGAGTAGACAAAAGAATAATAGACAGAGTACATTGACAATGGTACGTCAACAAATAGTGATTGGTTACAGCCGGAACAAGGGGCCAAACAAGCAGTACATGAGCAAGAGCAGCATAGGGCATCGAGATTGGGTGTAAATTGAGAGAGGTGGATATTCATCGAGATCTTGGTTTCCTTGTGCGTCACTCGCTGACAGTAAGCATGCAAGTATAGCCAGCAGTAAAGAAGGCAAATGGTATATTGGCCTTCATAGCGAGAGAGTTTGAGTATAGGAATAGAGATGTTTTACTGCAATTGCATAGGACATTGGTAAGGCCACACTTGGAGTATTGTGGGCAGTTTTGGTGTCCTTATCTGAGGAAGGATGTTCTTGCTATGGAGGGAGTGCAGTGAAGGTTTACCAGGCTGATTCCTGGGATAGTGGGACTGTCACATGAGGAGAGACAAGTTGGTTAGGATTATATTCATTGGAGTTTAGAAGAGTGAGAGGGGATCTCATAGAAACTTACAAAATTCTAACAGGATTAGATAGGGTAGATTCAGAAGAATGTTCCCGATGGTGGGGGAGTCCAGAACTGGGGGTCATGGTTTGAGGATAAGAGGTAAACCTTTTAAGACTGAGGTGAGGAGAAATTTCTTCATCCAGAGAGTGGTGAATCTGTGGAATTCACTACCACAGAAAGTAGTTGAGACGAAAACATTGTGTAATTTCAAGAAGGAATTAGATATAGCTCTTGGGGCCAAAGAGATCAAGGGGTGAGGGGAAGGTGGGATCAGTGTACAGTGTACTGAATTTGATGATCAGCCATGATCAAAAGGAATAGCGGAGCAGGCTCGAAGGGCCAAATGGCCTCCTCCTGCTCGTGTTTCTGTGCATGTAGTTGGTAAAGTGGACAGGACAATGCTTCACCGCTTTGGTCTCTTCTCATTTAAGATTTTCTTGCCTGTAAACTATCATGGGTTTCCCAGTGTACATCAGCCAAAATTCCCTGTCAATGTCACTGAAAACACATGCAGAATGCACATGGGATATGGAAGAAAATGTCTCAATGACATGCTTCTATAGTTCAGACTGAAGCAGAATTTAAGAGTAAAGGCAAACAAATTTAGATGCTAAATGCTGTGCTAAGTCTCCAATACATTTGCTGTGTACAATTATTTTTATTCTTTCAGAAGATGTGTGTAGACTAGCAAGGCCAGCATTTATTGCCCATCCTGAATTGCCCTCCAGAAGGTGACGGTGAGCTGCTTGCACCGCCCAAGTCCATGAGGTGTAGGTATAGCTAAGGTGTTGTTAGAAAGAGTTCTGGGATTATGACTCTGTGACAGGCAGCAATTGAGAATATAGTTCCAATTCAGGGTGGTGTGGCTTGGAGCTGTACGGGGAGGTGGTGGTGCTCCCATGAGTCCACTGTCCTTGTCCTTTGAGATGGTAATGGTTAAGCGTTTGGAAGGTTCTATCAAAAGCTTTGTCAGAATTGCATCGCCATCGTTCACCATGCCCTTTGCATTTGCAAATTAAGGGATTGGCACCTGCCTGAGATCCCACTGCAAACCTGGTTTTCCTGAAGGCAGCCTTTAAGTTTATGTTTAGTTACTTCAATGTAGAGCCCACACTTAACCTCTCCTCCTAACCCTCTGAGAGCAGCTCCCAGTTGTTTGGAGACTCATAATGTGATGTTAGCAATAGCCCCATATCAACCCACACCACCTTCCTCCAGCTCATTACCTGGGCAATTCCAAGCTTCATCATTCAGGAATCCTCCATACACTCCTCCACTGTTCTCCAGATAGCTGCACCCTGACCCCCACAAGCCTGTGAACCAGGATTTAATTTCGTCAGGGACGTAATGCAGACACTGAATGCCCCGAATGTAGGGTAGGGAAAGACCACTCAGCTACTTTGATCTCAGCGGCACGGTAGCACAGTGGTTAGCAACATTGCTTCACAGCAACAGGGTCCCGGGTTCGATTCCTGGCTTGGGTCACTGTCTGTGCGGAGTCTGCGCGTTCTCCCTGTGTCTGTGTGGGTTTGCTCCGGGTGCTCCGGTTTCCTCCCACAAGTCCCGAATGACGTGCTGTAAGGTGAATTGGACATTCTGAATTCTCCCTGTGTACCTGAACAGGCGCCGGAGTCTGGCGACTGTGCTACCAGTACATCCATGGTAGCCATTTTGTGATAGTGACAGACCACAAGGCTTTATTGAGCCTTTTTAAAGAAGATGGTGCAATCCCTCCTCTTGCCTCCACTCGGGTACAGTGTTGGGCCTGGTTACTGACAGTCTGCCAATATTCCTTTGAGCATCACCCTGGAACACGAATAGTCATCGCTGATGCTTTGAGTCCTGTCCCGGTCCACAATCCTGGCTCCCCTGCCTGCATTAGAAGAAGTCACAAAAGCCTTAGATTTCTTAGAAACCCTCCTGGATTCGGCGAAGCAAATCAAGGTTTGGACACAGAAGGATCCCACATTATCAAAGCTAAAACACATGAAATTGAATGAGGGAGCAGTGGACAATCCTCTGGTGACATAAAACCATACCTAACTAAGAGAGAAGAACTCATGTCAAGGACAGTATAATCTTGCGAGGATCCTGGGTAGGTTCCCATCCAGGGTGACATCCAATCCTAATGGAATTACGTAACGGCCACCCTAGAGTTTCCAAAATGAAGATGCTCGCCAGGAACTCTGTTTGGGCTCAACACAGACTTGATTAAACAATGTAACGTATGCCAGGCAAACCATAAACACCTCCCTTTGGCCTCCCCTCACCCATGGGAGTGGCCAGGCAGGTACATGTAGGACTTCGCCGGGTCTTTCTTGGGCTCTGTGTTGCTGATATTGGCGGATGTGCATTCCAATGGCGGTACATCGCATGGCCTCGGCAAACTCCCTCGCCACCATTGAGAAACTTCGGCACAGATTTAGAACACACGACCTTCCAGAGGTCTTAGTCTCCAACAATGGCATGGCCTGCACGAGTGGGGAATTCCAGGCCTCCATCAATAAATTGGCACTGGCAAGGGAGCCAGGGACAGGACTCAAAGCAGTGTTGACTATTCGTGTTCCACAGTGATATTGGAATATTGATAGACTGTCAGTAACCAGGCCCAACACTGTACCCGAGCAGCGGTGATAGAAGGGATTGCACCATCTTCTTGTGGTCTGTCACACACCAATCAAACATATTAGGATGGCGCCATATCAACTGCCATCTAACGGACTGGCAACATGAGCTTTGCAACCTTCAAGAACCGCATAAAGAAGCAGCGGCCTCATCGAGAGACTCGGTTGGCACGGTTCTTATTTGATTATAGAACCTCTCTCCATACTACGACAGGACCCTATGTCCATCTCCCCCAATTGTGAGGACTCTGGTTCTGACATGGAGGCCGAGGAATCGTGTATTCCCCCGAATTCCCCCGAAAACCACTGCCGAAGGATAAACTACGTTGGTGACCCTTAGGTGCTCCCCGCGGAAGTGAAAATCGCCAATCCGTGTCACACCTAGAGATCTGGCTTCATCTACTACAGACTCGAGGCTGAATGGGAAGAGGTGGAAGAGGCCTCCTCATCGTGGACACACGGGGGTGAAACTGACTTAAGGGGGGGTGTAATATGACGACCACAAAGGACTTGGGCCTTGTCCACTGATCTCCCCATGGGGTTTGTTGAATACAAGTTCTCTTACTAAGCGAGCGGGCGCACACCCAATAGGAACTATTCGGTGGGACTGTAAAACCCGCAGCCCAGACCGATGTTCGCAATGGTCCCCACGCTGAGACGCAGCACTGTACACCGTTGCAGCGGTCCTTCCCGTTGTTCGAATAAACAAGAGTTTGTATGAAGCCTTGTCTTAACGGAGTTATTATGCAATAATTTTTCCAAATGTGACAGAACAAGATTTGTCAAGCCTCCAGACCATCTGAGACTGGAGAAGGGGTAACCAGTAAAGATTGTATTGTAAATATATTTGGGTTAGGACTTGGGGAAGGTGTAGTATAAGGGTTCTTAAGCAGAGCCAGGATTAAGGCACGGTGGCACAATGGTTAGCCCTGTTGCCAGGCAGCACAGAGAGCCAGTTTTAATTCCTCCTTATGTGACTGTCTCTGTGAAGTTTGCACATTCTAAAGGGGTTTCCTCCAGGTGCTCCGGTTTCCTTTCACAGTCCAAAGATGAGCAGGTTAGGTGGATTGGCCATGATAAAATTGCCCCTTAGTGCCCCAGGATGTGCAGGTTAAGTGTGTTTAGGGCGGGGAATGTGGGCCTTAGTAGGGTGTACTTGCAGAGGCTCGGTGGAGACTCGCTGGGCCGAACGGCCTCCTTCTGCACTGTAGGGATTCGATGATGAGGTGGGACTCTCCACAGACAATCTCATGATAGTAAACTGTGTGTAGTGTAGTCAGGAAGGAGCCAGCATGGATACAGCACCAATTCAGGGTTGTGCTTTGGATATATATAGTTATAGGTTACTAATAAATGGTTTACGTTTAACAATACAGCCTCCAGACCTTTTAGTGAGACACCAAATAAATTTACAACTGTGCAGATACTGGGGTTTGCGATTGGCTCCACCCTGGCCAAAAAGGAATGGCTTGATGAAGCAGCTGATTGTCTTTCCGTCTATCGTTCACTATGTTCATCCAGCTTCTAATCTCTTACCTTGCTGCAGCCTCGTCACATTGGCTAAACACCAGGTTGTACCAATGATTTAAATGCACTTTACATTCAGCTATCAGCACACGCATCCAGCTAGTTTCGGTTCATCAGCTTTCTGCTCAGTACTTACTCCCTTGGTGGATTCAAATCCTCTGAACGAGACTCGAAAAATCGGAGCACTTCATCACATTGTGAAATCAGCAATGGCAGTCGGACCAGAGACTAGAGTGGGTAAATAAGAGAGTTACTCACTAAAACAAAGTCAATATATAACTGCACAAACATTCCATGACAATATTACAAACACAGATACTGTACTTGTCTCATTGTTAAGCAAAGTTCATATGATAGTTTCTAAAACAGGTGTCTTTTGGCTTTCTGATTTAAACTGAAAGTCTGTGCTACAGTTTAGCATTTCACAATATTTTTTTAAACTCCAAATATTTTATGACCTGTGTATTTTTGTGAGCTCGAGCCCTTTTCCTGTGCTCCCATGTTGTTTAAAGTAATTTCCCTTGTAGAAAAGTTTGCAATGTACCCAGGGAACAAACAGAGAATCTCTTTTACTTCTAATGGCAGGTTCTCGAACGGAAACATTAATTATGTTTCTCTCCACAGGTGCTGCCTGATCTGATTTTTCTTTCGGAGAACTTTCCTTGGGTTATAGTTGTCCACAACATGCCCCACGGCAACACAACCTGAAGCCATGAGATCAGATTCCACATTTATGCCAATGGCTCTCAGCTGAAGTGCTTCATCATTTTTACTCCACACCTCCCATGTTGTCAGATGGTTTATCTCAAATACAGTCTGAGAAGGAACCACAGCTTCCTCCAGCTCAGCATAGAGAGACTAAAGCCAACAACTTCCAATTCCTGCCACGTGCTTCATTTTAAAAGCTTTTCTACCAATTTGCCACAAATAATCAGAAGATTTGTGATGCCAGTTACAGGAAAGTATTAACTGTTCACATCTCTTGAACACTTTTCACAATCACCTGAAACACCAATCAGGCTTCAGTAAGTCTTGACTTTGACAGTATAGCATATCTTCAAAACTGCAAAGGAGTCTGGCAGAAATTGATAGATGAAAAAGGACCAAGATCCATGTAGGTAGTCACATTTTTTACGGGATGTGGGCATCACTGGTTACACCAGCATTTATTACCCATCCCTAGTTGCCCTTCAGAAGGTGGTGGTGAGCTGCTTTTTTGAATCGCTGCACTCCCTGAGGTGTAGGAATACCCACTGTGCTGTCAGAGAGGGAGTTCAAGGGTGTTGCCCCAGCGACAGTGAAGGAACGGCGATATATTTCCAAGTCAGGGTGGTGAGTGACTTGCAGGGGAACCTCCAGGTGGTGGGGTTCCCATGTACCTGTTGTTCTTGTCCTTCTAAATGGTGGAGGTTGTGGGTTTTGAAGGTGTTGTGCAAGGAACCATGGTGAGTTCCTGCAGTGCATCTTGTAGATGGTACACACGGCTGCCCCTGTTCGTCGGTGGTGGAGGGTTTGAGTGTTTGTGGAAGGGGGAGCAATCAAGCGGGCTTATTTGATGTCGAGCGTCTTGAGTGTTGTTGGAGCTATACTCATCCAGGCAAGTGCAGAATATTCCATCACACTCCTAACTTGTGCCTTGTAGATGGTGGACAGGCTTTGTGGGGTCAGGAGGTGAGATACTCACCGCAGGATTCCTATCCATAGACCTGCTCTTGTAACCACAGTATTAATATGGCTAGTCCAGTTCAGTTTCTGATCAATGGTAACCCCCAGGATGCTGATTGTGGGGATTTAGCTATGGTAATGTTATTGAACATCAAGGAGCGATCGTTTGATTCGTTCTTATTGGAGATGGTCATTGCCTGGCACTTGCGTGGCACGAATATAACTTGCCACTTGTCAGCCCAAGCCTGGATATTGCCCAGGTCTTGCTGCATTTGGACATGGACTGCTTCATTATCTGAGGAGTCATAAATGGTGCTGAACATTGTGCGGTCATCTGCATCACTTATGACCTTATGATAGAAAGTAGATCATTGATGAAGCAGCTGAAGATGGTTGGGCCGAGGACACTACCCTGAGGAACTCCTGCAGTGATGTCCTGGAGTTGAGATGATTGGCGTCCAACCACCACAACCATCTTCCTTTGTGCCAGGTACGACTCCAACCAGCGAAGAGTTTCCCCCCTGATTCCCATTGGCTCCAGTTTAGCTCGGGCTCCTTGAATCCACACTCGGTCAAATGTTGCCTTGATGTCAAGGGCAGTCACGCTCACCTCACCTCTGGCATTCAGCTCTTTTATCCATATTTGAATCAAGGTGGTAATGAGATTAGGGCTGAAGTGACCCTGGCAGAGCCCAAACTGACCGTATGTGAGGAGGTTGTTGCTGAGTAAGTGCCACTTGATAGCACTGTTGATGACTCCTTCCATCACTTTGCTGATGATGGACAGTAGATGGATAGGGCGGTAATTGGCTGGGTTGGGTTTGTCCTGTTTCATGTGTACAGGACACACCGGGGCAATTTTACACATTACTGGGTAGATGCCAGTGTTGTAGCTGTATTGGAAAAGCTTGGCTAGGGGTACGGCAAGTTCTGGAGCACAAGTCTTCAATACTATTGCTGGAATATTGTCAGGGCCCCAATAGCCTTTGCAGTATCCAGTGCCTTCAGCCATTTCTTGATACACATGGGGTGAATCGTATTGGCTGAAGACTGACATCTATGATGCTGAGGGCCTCTGAAGTAGACTGTGATGGATCGTTCACTCCGCACTTCTGGCTGAAGATTGTAGCGAATGCCTCAACCTTGTCTTTTGCACATGTGTGTTGGGCTCCTCCATCATTGAGGATGGGGATATTTGTGGAGCCTCCTCCTCCAGTGAGTTGTTTAATTGTCCACCACCATTCACGGCTGGATGTGGCAGGACTGCAGAGCTTAGGTCTGATGCTTTCATTGTGGAATCACTTAGCTCTGTCTATTACTTGTTGCTAATGCTGTTTGGCACACAAGTTGTCATGTGTTGTAGCTTAACCAGGTTAACACCTCATGTTTCGATGTGTGTGATCTTGCTCCTGGCATGTTCTCCTGCCTTCTTCATTGAACCAGGGTTGATCCCCTGGTTGGGTGGTAATGGTAGAGTGGGGGATATGCTGGGCCATAAGATTATAAATTGTGGTTGAATACAATTCTGCTGCTGCTGATGGCCCACAGCGCCTCACGGATGCCCAGTCTTCAGTTTTTTGATCTGTTCAAAGTCTATTCTATTTAGCATGATGGTAGTGCCACACAACACGATGGAGGGAATTGTCAATGTGAAGACAGGACAGGAATCAATAGGACTGTGAGGTGGTCACTTCTACCGATACTGTCATGGACAGATACATCTGCAGCAGGAAGGTTGGTGAGGTTGAGGTCAAGTATGCTTTTTCCCTCTTGTTGGTTCCCTCACCGCCACAGTCCCAGTCTAGCAGCTATTGTCCTTTCGGACCCGGCCAGCTCGGTCTGTGGTGGTACTACCGAGCCACTCTTGGTGATAGACATTGAAGTCCCCACCCAGAGCATATTCTGTGCCCTTGCCACCCTCACTGCTTCCTCTAAGTGGTGTTCAACATGGAGGATTACTGATTCATCAGCTGATGATATGGCAGCAGGGTAGCACAGTGGGTAGCACAGTGGTTAGCACTGTGGCTTCACAGCACCAGGGTCCCAGGTTTGATTCCCAGCTTGAGTCACTGTCTGTGCGGAGTCTGCAAGTTCTCCCCGTGTCTGCGCGGGTTTCCTCCGGGTGCTCTGGTTTCCTTCCACAAGTCCCAAAACACGTGCTGTTAGGTAATTTGGGCATTCTGAATTCTCCCTCAGTGTACCTGAACAGGTGCCAGAATGTGGCAAATGGGGGCTTTTCACAGTAACTTCATTGCAATGTAAGCCTACTTGTGACAATAAAGATCATTATTATTATTGATGGTGGCCGGTACGTGGTAATCAGCAGAAGATTTCCTTGCCCATGTTTAATCTGAAGCTCTGAGACTTCATGGGGTGCAGAGTCGATGTTGAGGGCTCTCAGAACAACTCTCTCCTGGCTGTACCACTGTGCCACCCGCCACCTCTGCTGGTTCTGTCCTGCCAGTGAGACAGGACATACCCAGGAATGAAGGGTCTTCCTCACACAGGTGGGAATTATGCAGTAAATGGCAGAATCCTCAGGAACATTGACAGGCACAGATATCTGACCGTACAGATCCACAGATCATTGAATACATCAATAAGATGGGAATAGCGGGATACGGATCCTGGAAGTACTGAAGGTTTTAGTTTAGACAGGCTTCATGATCAGTGCAGCTTGGAGAGCCGAAGGGTCTCTTCCTGTGCTGTACTGTTCTTTGAATGGTGATAGTGGTGTCTAGGATATTGTCTGCAAGGTATGATTCTGTGAGTGTGACTATGTCAGGCTGTTGCTTGGCTTGTCTGTGAGACAGCTCTCCCAACCTTGGCACAAGCCCCCAGGTGTTAGTAAGGAGAACTTTAATACAATAATGGAGCTGTTGCGTAATTTTTCTTAGCCTATTCACTCCTTAATGAAGTATAGGCCATGTCAGGTTCTCTCCATCTAATCTTGTCTTGGGCCAAACTCTCCAGTTGTTGCCATGTATAGCCCTCAGCTCTCAGCTCCTTTCCTGTATCCCGCTTCCTCTGTTTCTTGGTCTGCCTCGCTTTTTATCTCCTTACGGGTTTCATGTGAGAGCTTCCCGTGTAATGTTCTGTGGCTTCCTCAAAATATGGCCTATCCAATTCTGCTCTCACTTTGATTTGGAGGACCACTGGGTCTTGTTTTGTCTCCTCCCATAGTCTAATATTACTGATGGCGTTTGGTCTTTGGAGACATTTGTTGAAGGGTTGGATTTTCATCAACATTGTTTTGATGGTCCTCCATGTTTCAGAGCCATAAAGGAGAACAGACTTTATGTTCGAGTTGAAGATCTTTGTGGCCTTGGTGATTTCTCTTGATTTCCAGATGTTGGAGAGAGTGATGAATGTGTTCTAGTCTTCCCAACTCTGATCTTTATACTCTAGTCTGTCTCGCCGGTATTACTTATGACACTACCCAGATAGGAAAAAGACTTTACTTCATCCAGCTCAGTGTTTCTCATCTTAATGGAGTTGTTAGTTCTCGTGTTCATTTATATTACCTTCTATATATTGATATTAAAGCCCATTTGGCCGATTTTTACATTGGGTGACAGGTTTTATCTTGCATCTGTATGTGGTTGTAGGATAATAAACCTAATAATCCGCAAAGTAAATCTTCCAGCTCTTCTGTGAGGGTCCATTGTATGCCATTTCTTCTGCCTGATGTTGTTTGTCTCAAAATCTAATCAATCACAAGCTAAGGTAGGAATGGTGACATAGAATCATAGAATCTCTACAGTGCAGAGAAGGCCATTCAGCTCATCGAGTCAGCACCCTCTGAAAGAGCACTCCAGCTAAACCCACTTCCCTGCTCTATCCCAATAACCCCTTAACCTAACAGACAGAGCCCTGGACACTAAGGGGCAATTTGTCATGGCCAACTCACCTAACCAGCAAATCTTTCAACCGTGGGAGGAAACTGGAACACCCGGAGGAAACTCATGCAGACACGGGAAGGATGTTCAAACTCCACACAGTCACCAAAGGCCAGAATTGAACCTGGGTCCCTGGTGCAGTGAGACAGTAGTGTTAACCACTGTGCCCCCACCCCACCCCCCCCCCCCACCCCCCCCCCCACCCCCCCACCCCACCCCCCCCCCACCCCCCCCCCCCCACCCCCCCCACCCCCCCCCCCCCCACCCCACCCCCCCCACCCCCCCCCCCCCCCCACCCCCCCCCGGCCACCGCCCCATCAAACAGCTTTGTCTCTCGCCAGTTTGTTCATTGAATTTATAAGAGAAGGCTCCTCTATGCAAGACTCAACAGTTCATTTCATCATAGGTATTCTTCATGAAGGAGACTGGGCAGCACGGTAGCATTGTGGATAGCACAATTGCGTCACAGCTCCAGGGTCCCAGGTTCGATTCCGGCTTGCGTCACTGTCTGTGCAGAGTCTGCACATTCTCCCCATGTGTGCGTGGGTTTCCTCCGGGTGCTCCGGTTTCCTCCCACAATCCAAAGATGTGCAGGTTAGGTGGATTGGCCATGATAAATTGCCCTTGGTGTCCAAAATTGCCCTTAGTGTTGGGTGGGGTTACTG
Source organism: Scyliorhinus canicula (assembly GCF_902713615.1). Lineage (NCBI taxonomy): Eukaryota > Metazoa > Chordata > Chondrichthyes > Carcharhiniformes > Scyliorhinidae > Scyliorhinus > Scyliorhinus canicula. The sequence continues at coordinate 364,425 of NC_052161.1, forward strand.
GGTTATGGGGATAGGGTGGAGGTGTTGACCTTGGGTGGGGTGCTCTTTCCAAGAGCCGGTGCAGACTCGATGGGCTGAATGGCCTCCTTCTGCACTGTAAATGCTATGTAATTTCTATGTATTTTCCCTGGATTGTCATCAAATTCCACAGTGTGTTTTGGTCAATGTTGTCAAATGCCTTCTCGTAATCTTCAAGATTAATGTAGATCGATGAATTCCATTCCAATGTTCGAGTATATTCCGTAGGATTACTATGTGAACAACCCAAGATCTTCCTTGGCAAAATCCTGTATGGCTGTCTCTCAAGATATCTTCTCCTGCCCCTTTCATTCTGTTCTATGTGACGTGGTTTAGTCCTTTCCATGGCACAGGGAGCAACATGATCCCACGATAGTTCTTACAAAGACACAGATCACCCTTCTTCAGAAGGTTCCCTACATAACCTTCCTTCCAATCTGACGGTATCCTTTTCTCTTCACATACTTTCCTCAGGAGTCCATAAAGCATTTCCACCAAATTACAGCTCTCAATCCCTGTTGATTAGTCCACACACACCCACGAACAACGTGAGCAAATCCTAGTGCTGAAAGGTTTTGGGAATGATAGGAATAGGGGTAGACTATACAGCCCCTCCATCCTGTTTGATTGAATTTGATCATGACTGGTCTGTATCTCATCTCCATCTACGCGCTTTGGTTCCAAACATATCGCTTAAAATCCTTGCTTAGCAAAGATCTGATCAATCTCAGATTTACAATTTTCAATTTACCCACCCACAATAGCTCTTTAGGTTAAGAGTTTTCTCGATCTACGTGTAAATTGGCAGAAGAATGAGAAATTTAGGGACGTAAACACGTGGCAAAAGGATTGGTACGGGAAGAACGGGTTCCATTTCATGGGCACAGACATCAGTATTGGGACGGGGGGGATCTGTGTTAAGTAATGGGTTAAGAGACATTGCAATTAGTTGTCTCATTTATGTTAAGTGTTCAATGATTGTCTCATTTATGTTAAGTGTTCAATGATTGACACTGATATGTAAAGGGGCTTCAGATGGACTCTGGATCTTGTGATGTGATGATTGAGTTTAATGCAGAGTCTGTGAAAGTGAAATAAAGGTGTTTATGAAAAGGAGCTGAACTTTTGTCTCTTCACACCACAGCATCCATTTGTTTAACAATCTGTGCCTTTGGGACAGTCTCCACCTGAACCGATCTAGGACCAGGGATAAATAAGGTGGTCGTAAAAGCTTTAAACTTGCAATAGGGGAAAGGGGAGGCCTCGGCGAAGTTTCAAAAACAAGTAACAGGGCACAAGAGTAAGCAATAGTCAGGAATCCAACTTCAGGAACTGCAGCTAATGGCCAAACTACAGAGTATTTTGGTTAAACAAAAAGAGAAAAATAACAAGCAAATAAAATCCTTGCTTAGCAAAAATCAGTGCTGAGGGACAGATCAGGGGGTACAGCCTAATGAGGAGTTCTATGTGCAAATGCACGGATTGTGAGGAATAAACTGGGTGAGCTGCAGGCGCGAATGCAAATTGAAGATGATGTGTCGTAGCTGTTACAGGGACATGGCTGCAGGATGGTGAGATTGGGAACTAAATATCCTTGTTTATAAAGTTTACAGGAGGGACAGGGAATATGGCAGAGAGGTGGAGTTACCTCACTAATTAGAAATATTATTACCTCAATGCTGAGCGAGGATATAACGAGGGGAAAGCATGCAGGGCACATCTTTGGACTCTGGGAGGAAACCAGAGCTCCCGGAGGAAACTCACGCAGACACGGGGAGAACGTGCAAACTCCATATAGGCAGTCACCAGAGGTAGGAATTGAATCTAGACCCCTGATGCTGTGAGGTAGCAGTGCTAACCATTGTGTCACCAGTGCCCATGCACAGCTATACCTTATAGTTGGAGGAAGTGAGACATATTAAAAGAAAAACTGTTCAATGAGAGAGCAAGTTCAGCCAGGCAAAGGAGATGAGTGGTGTATGGGGCCTTGTTCTGGTCTCTTCGAGGAAGCAGCGGAGAGTCCTCAGGCCATCCTGGTGGGAGAAGGAGGTGTAAAGGGATTGAACATCCGTAATGAGGAGATGACAGTTAGGGCCCAAAACTGGAAATTGTTCAAATCACGTAGGACATCACAGGAATCACAAATGTCGGTAAGAAGAGACTGACAGCGGGAGAGAGAATAGAGTCAAGTGGAAATAAATGTATTCAGTGAGGCAGGAACAGGCAGGAATGATGGATCTACCAGGACAGTCCAGTCTGTGTGGGGTAAAGCTGTGGAGGTAAGATCTCCACAGTAGATGAGGTCAGTGGCAATCCTGGAAAGATGACTTGATATTCGGTGGTGAGGTCATGGTCGATGGGGAGATAGGAATAAGTGTCTGAGAGTTGGTACTCAGCCTCTATAAGGTAGGCCGGCACTCCAGACAACAACAGCACCATCCTCGCTATCAGGTTTGATAACAAAGTCAGAGGGTTGGACCTGCGAGAACTGGAGTGCAGTAGCACCATTAAATATATCCTTGGTGAGAGCAACTAAACTGTCTACTGGATAAACTTTACAAGTCATTGAGGAAAATTTCCAAGTACCCTATTCATGAATACTCCAATTCCATTGCATCATTCATAAAAGGATGCACAAGCTTATCAGGCCCCGAAAGCTTTTTACAATAAATAGCCAATTATCTAATTAATGCTTCGTTTTAAACTCCATGCAGGCTGTGATATGTGCTCTATTCATACAGACAGTAACAATACAGAGCACAGAAGAACACTTAGACCATGGGGCATACATTTAAGTGACTGCTCAATGCCCTACTTGTTCAGAGACAGAGTAACACTCCTCCTTCTACAACACTCTGCAGACTGTCAGATTACCCCATCAGTCACCAACCTGGCCTTGTGTTCCTCCATTCATTACTGATCAGTAGAACACTGTTAAAGCCAGTAATCAGACATTTTGTTTCATGTTGAACCTGGGTCAGTCGGCTCTGCACAAACAATGCAACTCTCTCTTTATTCACTGGCAATCAGTACAATACCCAGAATGCACAATCTGCCTCTTCCTGTAACTTCTGTGCATTGCTCAAGGTCACTTTAGATGGGATCTGTGCTTCTTCTCAGCTCTCATTGATATGCAGATTGCAGAGCAGACCCACCAGAGGCACATAATAACTGATGGTTCCTTCTTAAATTACATCAATCTGACAAACGGCCACATGTTAGAATAGTTCATTAAAAACTGTTTTCCAGAAATTCACCTGGAAATTCAGCTGCATATTGCCTCTTTTTCAGGTGCTACATGGCCTCCTGACTCGGGCGAGGAAGGGCAGGCACCACTCCCACATCTGAGCAGGTGTGTCGCTTGCCTTTTTGGGCCTCACATCAGCTTCAGGTCCCCACTGTAAGATTTGTTTGTTCTGAAGCAGCCAATACCAGATGGAAACTAATCTTACATTGCACCTGGAACAAAAAGTTTTTTTCACAAATGGTATGGTCCAGTTCCTCCCAGTCCCCACACTATTGTCACTGCTGCTACTTTAGCGATAGTTGAGAGTTTATGGCCCCCTCAGTACTGATTCACTAACCAGTGGAGACAATCTTCCACTCTTTATCTGCTTCAAAACTTCAACATCCTGAAAACTATTAAAATTTAGATTCCTTTAATCTTCTCTAATAAAGTGCATCTAAATACGCCCTAACTGCTCAACCAAATTGCTTAACCAAAGCCTCCCATTCTCTGTATGAGTCTAATAGGTCTTCTGCCCTTTTACCCCTGCATGGGATTAGTATTTTTCCCAAAGTGGGGTGAACAGAAATATACTCATTTCTCCAGCTTTTGCCAATCAAAACAATTATGTAAATCCATCATTGTGCCTTTGATTTTACAGAGTCCTGCTTGCTTTTCCCAAGGGTCCCCCACCTCCGCTCTTAACTTGAAAAATCTATTATGCAGCTGATGCTTACTGAGCACAGAGCTTCCTTACAAACTGTGTCCCCACGTATCAAAGCGCACTGCAATCCAGCAGCAAAGAAACTGAGCACAGCAAAGTATTCGGCTCACTAAAGTCCCAAAAAGCACGTATGCAAAGTTATTGCCCCATTCACACAATCTGAACACCCTGCAGGCACTCAGCATCAATATAAAAAGGTTCTATAGGATGGTCATGCTCAGCGAGCTTTGCTGGCTTTCTTATTCTACTGCTTTTTGTTTTAAGGATGTGAATGATGTGCAAGATTTACTGCCCATCTAATATTAATAATAATAACCTTTTATTGTCACAAATATAAAGTTACTGTGAAAAGCCCCTAGTCGCCACATTCCAGTGCCTGTTCGGGTAAGCTGGTACAGGAATTGAACCCGCGCTGCTGGCCTTGTTCTGCATCACAAACCAGCTGTCTAGCCCACTGAGCTAAACCAGCCCTTGAGTTAGACAGAGAAAATCACAGCTGGCCTTTTCCTCCAACTATTAATAGTTCTGTTGGTGGTGCCCTCACAATGATTTTAGGTTGGAATTTGAGGGGTGCTGAGGGCTTGGGGGTGATCATATTCCCTTGACCATTGCTTGCTTATATTTCACAATGACCACAGGACAAGTCTCTCATCATGGTGATAGAACAGTACAGCACAGAACAGGCCCTTCGGCCCTCGATGTTGTGCCGAGCAATGATCACCCTACTTAACCCCACGTAACCCGTATACCCGTAACCCAACAATCCCCCCATTAACCTTACACTACGGGCAATTTAGCATGGCCAATCCACCTAACCCGCACATCTTTGGACTGTGGGAGGAAACCGGAGCACCCGGAGGAAACCCACGCACACACGGGGAGGACGTGCAGACTCCACACAGACAGTGATGTGGAGTTACAAATCAGTTAAGGAAAGATGAGACTAAAGCTGCCAAAGAAGGATCAGCAGTGACAGTATTCCTGCTGCTGGTGTGTGTGTGTGTGTATGCTGCTCTTCCAGGACCTCATCAAGCACTCTCTGGAATAGCCGACTCACAGGCAGAGAGTTTCAATGCACACACAGCAAAGTAATAATGTGGCTAAAAGAGTCCCTGTCACCCCAAACCGTGTACTGAATTTAGAAGTGGTAGTGTTCCAATCTCAGAAAGATTGCCACAGTAAGTGTGTTTGAATGTTGTCTTCTAATATATTGTCGCAACATTAGACTGCCTGCTTGGAGCAGCAGAGAATGAAATGAAATGAAAATCGCTTATTGTTACGAGTAGGCTTTAATTAAGTTACTATGAAAAGCCCCTAGTTGCCACATTCTGGCGCCTGTCCGGGGAGGCTGGTACAGGAATCAAACTGTGCTGTTGGTCTGCTTTAAAAGCCAGCGATTTAGCCCAGTGAGCTAAATAAGTTCCATTTATTATTTTTCTCTTTATAGCACAGAAGGGACCATGCCAGCTTTCTGCAATTGAACCTCACCTCATCCCATACTTCTGTTGTGTAATGTATGTTCAAGACCGAATTAGACAGATTTTTAATACACAAGGGAAAACGAGGGCTATTAGGATAGGGCGGGGAAGTGGAGTTGATGATTAAATCAGATCAGTCATGACTTCATTGAATGGCAGAGCAGACTCAATGGACCAATTGGCCTACTTCTGCTCCTACGTTTTAGGGCCTAAAAGTTCAGCACAACTTCTGTGATTTGCCAAAATCCCATACGCTTTGTTAATGACTTGCTCAATATGTCCAAAGATGTGCAGGTTAGGTGGATTGGCCATGCTAAATTGCCCTGAGACCCCAAAAAAGATTAGGAGGGGTTATTGGGTTATGGGGATAGGGTGGAAGTGTGGGCTTAAGTGGGTTGGTGCAGACTTGATGGGCCGAATGGCCTCCTTCTGCACCGTATGTTCTATGTTCTGCCACCTTCAAACAGCTGTGCACATTCCCGTACCAGCCTCCCCGGACAGGCGCTGGAATGTGGCGACTAGGGGCTTTTCACAGAAACTTCATTGAAGCCTACTCGTGACAATAAGCGATTTTCATTTCATTTTCATTTCACATGAACGCCCAAGGTCCCTCTGTTCCAGAGAGCATTTTAAAATCTGTATCAAAAAATCAATATTATCTCTCACTGTCCCTTCTGTCAAAATGCTGTATCAAATTCCTTCTGGCACTTGTCTGCCCATTCCGTTAGCCTATCTTTGTCCCATTGCGCTCCATTATTGTAAACATTTCTGAGGGACAGGATTAATCAACACTTGGAAAGGCAGGGATTCATCAGGGATCGCCAACACGGATTTGTTGGTAGGAGATCCTGGCTAACTAATTTAATTGAGCTTTTGTAAAGTTAACTAAATATACTGATGTGGTTTCCATGGACCTCAGTAAGGCCTTTGACAAGGTCCCACATGGAAGGCTGGTCCAAAAGGTTACAGCCCATGGGATCCAAGGCAAGTTGGAAAATGTGATCCAAGTTGTCTTGTTAATGTGATTGGTTGTTTTTGTGATTGGAAGCCAGGGACCAGCAGAGTACCACACGGATCGGTGCTGGGACCCTTGCTGTTTGTTACATTAACCATTTGGATGTGAATGTAGTCGGTATAAACAGTCAATTTGCAGATGACATGAAAACTGGTGGTGTTGTTGATAGCAAGGAGGATAGGCTGCAGACTGATATTGATCAGCTGGTAAATTGGGCAGAGCAACAGCTGATGGAATTAAATCCTGATAAGTCTGAGGTGATGCATTTTGAGAAGTCAAATAAGGATAGGATATACACAGTGAACAGCAGGTCCCTAGGGAATACTGAGGAACAAAGGGATCTTGGTGTATAAGCCCATGGATCCATAGGGTGGCAGCACAGGCAGATAGGGTGGTGAAGAAGGCATACCAAATCCATAGAATAGAATCCACAGAATCCCTACAGTGCAGAAGTAGCACATTCATCCCATCGGGTCTGCACTGACCCTCCAAAAGAGCACCCAAGCCCCTGCTCCCGCCCTATCATGTAATCATTATCCTGTAACCCCACCGAACCTGCATATCTTGGACACTAAAGGGCAATTTAGCATCACCAATCCACATAACTTGCACAATTTTGGACTGTGGGAGGAACCGGAGCGCCCGGAGGAAACCCACGCAGACACGGGGAGAACGTGTAAACGCCACACAGTCATCCAAAGCTGAAATCGTACCCAAGTCACTGGAGCTGTGAGATAGCAGTGCTAATCACTGAGCTGCCATGTTGCCCATTAGTAATGCTTGCCTTCTCTAGCTGGGACATAGAATATAGGAGCAGGGAGATCTTGGTAGAACTTGCTAAAATATTGGTTGGCCACAGATGGAATATTGTGAGCAGTTCTGGTCACACCATTGGAAGGATATGATTGCACTGGAGGGAGTGCAAGGGAGATTCACCAGGATGTTGCCTGGGATGGAGAGTTTCAGCGAAGAGGAGAGACTGGATAGGCTGCGTTTGTTTTCCCCGGCGCAGAGGATGCTGAGGGGGGTCTGATAGAAGTTTACAAAATTATGAGAGGCAGAGATAGAGTAGGAAGTACAAATCTTTCCCCCATGGCAGAGGTGTCTAAGACCAGAGGGCATAGGTTAAAGGTGAGGATTAAGGGTAGCACGGTGGCACAGTGGGTTAGCACTGCTGCCTCACGGCGCCGAGGTCCCAGGTTCGATCCCGGCTCTGGGTCACTGTCCGTGTGGAGTTTGCACATTCTCCCCGTGTTTGCGTGGGTTTCGCCCCCCACAACCCAAAGATGTGCAAGATAGGTGGATTGAACACGCTAAATTGCCCCTTAATTGGAAAAAATTAATTGGGTACTCTAAATTTTAAAAACAAGGTGAGGATTAAATGGCTTGGAGGGGGCCTGAGGAAGCATTTGTTCACCCAGAGGGTGGTGGGGATATGGAACGTGCTGCCGGAGAGGGTGGTGGGAATCGGGAACGTGCTGCCTGAGAGGGTGGTGGGAATCGGGAATGTGCTGCCGGAGAGGGTGGTGGGGATATGGAACGTGCTGCCTGAGAGGGTGGTGGGGATACGGAACGTGCTGTCTGAGAGGGTGGGGGGAATACGGAACGTGCTGCCTGAGAGGGTGGTGGGGATATGGAACGTGCTGCCGGAGAGGGTGGTGGGAATCGGGAACGTGCTGCCTGAGAGGGTGGTGGGAATCGGGAATGTGCTGCCGGAGAGGGTGGTGGGAATATGGAACGTGCTGTCTGAGAGGGTGGTGGGAATCGGGAACGTGCTGCCGGAGAGGGTGGTGGGAATCGGGAACGTGCTGCCGGAGAGGGAGGTGGGAATATGGAACGTGCTGTCTGAGAGGGTGGTGGGAATCGGGAACGTGCTGTCTGAGAGGGTGGTGGGAATCGGGAACGTGCTGTCTGAGAGGGTGGTGGGAATATGGAACCTGCTGCCGGAGAGGGTGGTGGGAATATGGAACGTGCTGCCGGAGAGGGTGGTGGGAATCGGGAACGTGCTGCCGGAGAGGGAGGTGGGAATATGGAACGTGCTGTCTGAGAGGGTGGTGGGAATCGGGAACGTGCTGTCTGAGAGGGTGGTGGGAATACGGAATGTGCTGCCTGAGAGGGTGGTGGGAATCGGGAACGTGCTGCCGGAGAGGGTGGTGGGAATATGGAACGTGCTGCCGGAGAGGGTGGTGGGAATCGGGAACGTGCTGTCTGAGAGGGTGGTGGGAATCGGGAACGTGCTGCCTGAGAGGGTGGTGGGAATATGGAACGTGCTGTCTGAGAGGGTGGTGGGAATACGGAACGTGCTGCCTGAGAGGGTGGTGGGGATATGGAACGCGCTGCCTGAGAGGGTGGTGGGGATACGGAACGCGCTGCCGGAGAGGGTGGTGGGAATACGGAACGCGCTGCCTGAGAGGGTGGTGGGGATACGGAACGCGCTGCCTGAGAGGAAGCATCTAAACAAGCGCTTAAATCGTCACAGCAGACTTCCGGTTGCGGTGATGCGGAGCTAAGCCGCACATTCGGTGGCTCCCGCATTTTTCGGTCTTTTGGGCTCTTTTAAGGGCCCGTAGCAGCGCTGGCTGGACTTTTCCCGGTGGGGGAACACATTTGCTGCGATCATCTGCCGGTGGATGGACTGGACCAGGATCGGGGCGAGCAGAAAATCGGCTTTGGAGCAGAGAAAGGTGCGAGGCAGGAGAAACAAGATGGCGGCAGGCGGGGAACCGACAGCGTGGCAGCAGTGGGCGCAGGAGCAGCAGGAGCTGCTTCAGAGAGCTGAAAGCTGAGCTGCTGGAACCGCTTAAAGCCTCACTGGACAAGCTCACGGCGACTCAGACGGCTCTGGGCGCAGAGATCCGCGAGGAACGGCAAAAAGTCCTCGGAGAACGAGGATGAAATCCTAGGCCTGGCAGTGAAGGTGGAGTCGCACGAGGCGCTTCACAATAAATGGCAGGCGAGGATGGAGATTGAGAACCGCTCCCCACCGGAAGCAGATCCTGGGCCTCCCAGAGGGGCTGGAAGGTTCAGCCTTGGGGGCCTATGTGGCCTTGATGCTGAACTCGTTAATAGGCACGGGGTCCTTTCAAGGGCCCTTGGAGGTGGAGGGCGGCCATCGAGTGCTGACGACGTCCAAGCCGAACATGCCGCCAAGGACGGTGCTGGTCCGATTTCACCGCTTCGTTGACCGTGAGTGTGTGCTGAGATGGGCGAAGAAGGAGAGGAACAGCAGGTGGGAGAATGCAGAGATCCGGATTTATCAGGACTGGAGTGCGGAGGTGGCGAAGAGGAGGGCTGATTTTAATTGGACGAGGGCAGTGCTTCACAAGGGGGTGAAGTTCGGCCTGCTACAGCCGGCTCGCCTCTGGGTCACTTATAAAGATCGCCAGCTCTACTTCAACTCCCCGGAGGATGCCTGGGCCTTCGTCCAGGCATAGAAGCTGGACTCGAACTGAGGACGGGGGGGGGGGGGGGGGGGGGGGGGGGGGGAGGGTTGGGGACGGATGTACATTGTCCGGAGGCATTGTCCTCCCTGGGATCCTTTTTTCCTGTTTGCTGTTTTTGTTGGTTCCTTTGGCTTTTTCGCTTTTTTGGGGCTCTTTAATTATTTATCTTGGTGTTTTTTTCTTGTTTTTCACTGGTGGAGGAGCGTTTCGCAGGCCTGTTGGGGTCACGTGCCCTTCTTTTTTCCCGCGAGTTGGGCCGGGGTTTGAGGTGGAAGCATGGGCCTTCATTTCTCGCACCAGAGGTGGAGTGGGGGAGAGACCGGCAACGGGGGGGGGGGGGGGGGGGGGGGTCGTTGGGGTGGCGGAGCAGCTGGGGTCAGCAGGAGTCGGCTGACTTACGGAAGGGTTTACGCAGCTAAGGAGGGACCTAGCTTGGGGGGTGGGGGGGGTGTTGGGGAGGGGGGGGAGGGGGGTGGAACAGGGGGGAGAGGTACCGGGTTGCTGCTGGTAGGGCTGAAGGGGTGCTGCTGGTGATGGGGGGGGGGGGGTCTGCCACCGTGGGGAACGGGGCCCTGGGGGGTACTTTGGGCACGTGGTGAGCCGAGGGAGAGCTATGGCTGACCGGCGCAGAGGGAGGGGAAGTCCCCCCAGATTTGGCTGGTCACATGGAACGTGAGGGGGCTGAATGGTCCGGGGAAGTGGGCCCGGGTGATGGGCACTTGAAGGGCTGGGGGCGTACGTGGCTCTGCTCCAGGAGACGCACCTTAAGGTGGCGGATCAGGTGAGGCTGAGAAAAGGGTGGGTTGGACAAATGTTCCATTCAGGGCTAGATGCGAGGAACCGGGGGGGTGGCGATTTTGGTTGGAAAGAGCTTATCATTTGTGGCGTCGAGTGTGGTGGCGGACAGCTGTGGCAGATACGTAATGGTGAGTGGTAGGCTTCAAGGGGAGCGGGTGGTACTGGTCAATGTGTACGCCCCCAACTGGGACAATGCAGGCTTCATGCGGCGTATGCTGAGCTGTATTCCAGACCTGGAGACGGGGGACTTGATATTGGGCAGAGATTTTAATACCGTGCTGGACCCGGCTCTGGATCGTTCGAGGTCCAGGACGGGCACGAGGCGGCGGCGGCCACAGCGCTGAGGGGGTTCATGGACCAGATGGGAGGGGTAGTCCCTTGGAGGTTTCTGAGGCCGGGAGGTAGGGAGTTCTCGTTTTTCTCCCACGTCCACAAGGCTTATTCCCGGATCGATTTCTTTGTCCTTAACAGGGCGCTAATCCCGAGGGTGGTAGGGGCGGAGTACCCGGCGATAGTCATTTCAGACCACACTCCGCATTCGGTGGACCTGGAGCTGGGGGAGGGGAAGGATCAGTGCCCGCTGTGCAGGTTGGATGTGGGGCTTCTGTCGAAGGAGGAAATATGTGGGCGGGTCCGTAGGTGCATAGAGGCGTATTTGGAAGTTAATGACAATGGGGAGGTGCGAGTAGGGGTGGTCTGGTAGGCGGTGAAGGCGGTGGTTAGAGGGGAGCTGATTTCTATTAGGGCACACAGGGAGAGGGGGGAGAAGGTTGAGAGGGAGAGGTTGGTGGAAGAAATGGTAAGGGGTAGACAGGGGGTATGCGGATGCCCCGGAAGAGGGGCTTTTGAGAAAGCAACATAGTCTCTAAGCAGAGTTAGACATATTGACCACCCGGAAGGCGGAGACGTAGTGGAGGAGGGCGCAGGGGGCAGTATACGAGTACGGGGAGAAGGCAAGTCGGACGCTGGCCCACCAGCTCCAGAAGCGGGAGGCAGCGAGGGAGATAGGGGGATTTAGAGATGTAGGAGGGAATCTGGTCCGGAGTGCAAGGGACATCAATGGGGTGTTCAGGTCCTTTTATGAGTAGCTGTACCGGTCGGTGGCCCCTGGGGAGGAGGGCGGGATGGATCGCTTTCTGGATCAGTTGGAGTTCCCAAGAGTGGGGGAGGAGCGGGTGGAGGGTCTGGGGGCCCCAATCGAGTTGGAGGAGTTGATGGAGGCACTGGGAAGCATGCAGTCAGGGAAGGCACCGGGGCCTGATGGGTTCCGGTGGAGTTCTATAAGAAGTTCTCAGAGCTGCTTGTTCCGTTGTTAGTGAGGACCCTGAATGAGGCGAGGGAGGGGGGGGGGGGCTTTGCCCCCGACAATGTCCAGAGCACTAATTTCTCTGATTTTGAAGCGGGATAGGGACCCCCTCCAGTGTGGGTCTTACAGGCCGATCTCGCTCCTCAACGTGGACGCGAAGCTGCTGGCCAAGATACTGTCCAGGAGGGTGGAGGATGTAGTTCCGCAGGTCATCCACGAGGACCAAACGGGGTTTGTGAAGGGGAGGCAGCTGAATGTCAACGTGCGGCGGCTTCTTAATGTTATAATGATGTTGGCGACGGACGGGGAGGCGGAAATAGTGGCATCGATAGATGCGGAGAAAGCTTTTGATAGGGTGGGGTGGAGTTACCTGTGGGAGGTTTTCAGGAGATTTGGTTTGGTGAGGGGTTCATTAGTTGGGTGAGGCTACTGTACAGCTCCCCGGTGGCGAGCGTGGTGACGAATGGGAGGAGGTCGGAGGACTTTCGGCTGTCCCGGGGGACGAGGCAGGGGTGCCCCTTGTCTCCCCTGCTCTTCGCGTTAGCGATTGAACCCCTGGCCATGGCAATGAGGGAATCGAGGAACTGGAGATGGAGGGGGATTGTGAGGGGTGGGGGGGGAGCACTGGCTGTCGCTGTACGCGGACGATATACTGCTGCACATTGCGGATCCGGCGGGGGGGATGCCAGAGGTGATGAGGATCCTGGGGGAGTTTGGTGACTTCTCTGGCTATAAGCTCAACGTGGGGAAGAGTGAATTGTTTGTGGTGCATATGGGGGACCAGGAGAGAGAGATAGGAGAGCTTCCGTTGAAGAAGGTAGAAAGGAACTTCAGGTATTTGGGAGTCCAGACAGCCAGGAGCTGGGGGGCCCTGCATAGGTTAAACTTTACGAGGCTGGTGGAGCAGATGGAGGAGGAGTTTAGGAGGTGGGATGTGTTGCCACTCTCCCTAGCGGGCAGGGTCCAGTCGGTTAAGATGACGGTGCTCCCGAGGTTTTTGTTTCTTTTCCAGTCTTTACCCATCATGATTCCGAAGGCTTTCTTTAGGAGGGTTAATAGGAGCATTTTGGGGTTTGTGTGGGCGCAGAAGACCCCGAGAGTGAGGAGGGTATTCTTGGAGCGAGACAAGGAGGTGGGTGGGCTGGCGTTGCCCAACTTGTGTGGGTATTACTGGGCCGCGAATGTGGCAATGATTCGTAGGTGGGTGATGGAGGGGAAGGGAGCCGCATGGAAGAGGATGGAGGCAGCATCCTGTGTGGGCACGAGTTTGGAGGCGCTGGTGACGCTGCCACTCCCCCGGCAAGGTACTCTTCGAGTCCAGTAGTGATAGCTACCCTCAAAATCTGGGGGCAGTGGATGCGGCTTAGGGGGGAGGTGAAGGCCTCAGTTTGGTCCCCGATACGGTGGAACCACCGATTTGTACCAGGGAGGATAGATGGAGGGTTTTTGAGCTGGCATAGGGCAGGTATCAGGCGGATGGGGGACCTCTTCCTCGACGGGAAGTTTGCGACCCTAGAGGAGTTGGAGGGGAAGTGGGGTCTCCCCCCAGGGAACACCTTCAGGTATATGCAGATTAGGGCATTGTTAGGTGGCAGGTGGCGGAGTTTCCGCTATTGCCGCCAAGGGGGGTTCAGGATAGGGTGCTCTCGGGGAGGAGCTGAAAGTGAAGTGGGAGGAGGAGCTGGGGAGGCGATTGACGAGGGGATGTGGGTGGACGCCCTGGGGAGGGTGAATTCTTCCTCTTCTTGCGCACGGGCTTAGTTTAATTCAGCTAAAGGTGCTGCACAGGGCGCATATGACTGGGACCAGGCTGAGCCGGTTCTTTTGGAGTGAGGACAGGTGTGGGAGGTGTTCGGGAAGCCCAGCGAATCCACGCATATGTTTTGGGCTTGTCTGGCGCTGGAGGGTTTCTGGAAGGGGGTGGCAGGGACCTTGTCCAGGGTGGTTGGTTCCAGGGTGGAACGGGCTGGGGGCTCGGGGGGGGGGGGGGGGGGGGGGGGCTTTGGCTCGGCTATGGGGGTTGTGTTCTTACGGTTCTATGTTTATTACTCTTTTATCGCTTTGTATTGGGGGGGAGGAGTTTCTGTTTTTTGTCTTTCTGTTGTCTTTGTTGGGATAAAATTTGTTGTTGGAAAAAATGAAAAAAAATTATTTTAAATCGTCACAGCAGAGTGGGCTAAGGACCAAGTGCTAATAAATGGAATTAGTAAAGATTGGTACGGTGGGCTGAAGGGCCTGTTTCTGGGGTGTATGACTCTACCACTCTAACAGACCCCACAGAACTCAAAACAATGAATTCACAATTGCCTTCAGAGATTTAATGGAATTTCCAATCAAACCAGCCTGACAACTGTAAGGGGAGTAGACCGGCGTTTCTGTGGTCGAAAGCGAAACTCCCAAATGGTATGTTGCTTCTCGGGTGCACGGGTCAGGGGGAACAGCCAGTTGTCGTGGTGCATATAGGCACCAACGATATAGGTAAAAAAACGGGATGAGGTCCTACAATCAGAATTTAGGGGAGTTAGGAGATAAGTGAAAAAGTAGGACCTCAAAGGTAGTAATCTCAGGATTGCTACCAGTGCCATGCGACAGTCAGAGTAGAAATTCAAGAATAGTCAGAATGAATACGTGGCTTGAGAGATGTTGCAGGAGGGAGGGGTTTCAGATTTTGGGACATTGGAACCGGTTCTGGGGGCGGTGGGACCATTACAAATCGGATGGTCTACACCTGGGCAGGACTGGAACCAATGTCCTAGGGGGTGCTTTTGCTAACACTGTTGGGGAGGTTTTAAACTAATGTGGCAGGGGGATGGGAACCAGATTAGGAAGTTAGAGGTCAGTAAAGAGGCAGCAACTAAAGAGGCACTAGATAATAAACTCATTGTGACTAAGGGGAAGAGCAGACAGGGAAGAGATGATGAACACAAAGGGGCAGGTGGTCTGAGGTGCATTTGTTTTAATGCGAGAAGTGTAGCAGGTAAGGCAGATGAATTTAGGGCTTGGATTAGTACCTGGGAATATGATGTTATTGGTATTACTGAGACTTGGTTCAGGGAAGGGCAAGATTGGCAACTAAATATCCCAGGGTATAGATGCTTCAGGAGGAATAGAGAGGGAGGTAGAAGGGGTGGAGGAGTTGCATTACTGGTCAGAGATGATATCACAGCTGTGATTAAGGAGGGCACTATGGAGGATTCGAGCACTGAGGCAATATGGCTGGAGCTAAGAAATAGGAAGGGTGGAGTAACATTGTTGGGACTTTACTACAGGCCTCCCAGAAGCGGGCGTGAAGTAGAGGTACAAATATGTAGACAGATTATAGAACAATGTAGGAGCAATAGGGTGGTCGTGATAGGAGATTTTAATTTCCCCAACATTGAATGGGACTCTTGTAATGTTGGAGGTATAGATGGAGCAGAATTTGTAAGGAGCATCCAGGAGAGTTTTTCAGAGCAGTATGTAAATAGTCCAACTCGGGAAGGGGCCATACTGGACCTGGTATTGGGGAATGATCCCGGCCAGGTGGTTGAAGTTTCAGTCGGTGATTACTTTGGGAACAGCGATCACATTCCGTAAGTTTTAGAATACTCATGGACAAAGACGAGAGTGGTCCAAAAGGAAGAGTGCTAAATTGGGGAAAGGCCAAGTATAACAAAATTCGGCAGGAGCGAGGGAATGTGGATTGGAAGCAGCTGTTTAAGGGTAAATCCACATTTGAAATGTGGGAGTCTTTTAAGGAAAGGTTGATTAGAGTGCAGGACAGACATGTCCCTGTGAAAATGAGGGATAGAAATGGCAAGATTAGGGAACCATGGATGACGGGTAGAATTGTGAGACTAGCTAAGATGAAAAAGGAAGCATACATAAGATCTAGGTGACTTATGAAAGCTGATGAAGCTTTGGAGGAACATCGGGATATTAGGACAAATCTCAAACGCGCAATAAAGAGGGTTAAAAAGGGGTCATGAAATATCTTTGGCTAACAGGGTTAAGGAAAATCCCAAAGCCTTTTATTCATATATAAGGAGCAAGAGGGTAACTAGAGAAACGATTGGCCCAGTCAAAGACAAAAGAGGGAATTTATGCGTGGAGTCAGAGGAAATGGGTGAGATTCTTAATGAGTACTTTGCATCGGTATTCACCAAACAGAGGGACATGACGGATGTTGAGGTTAGGGATGGATGTTTAAATACTCTAGGTCAAGTCAGCATAAGGAAGGGGGAAGTTTTGGGTATCTAAAGGCATTAAGGTGGACAAGTCCCCAGGTCCGGATGGAATCTACCCCAGGTTACTGAGGGAAGCGAGGGACGAAATAGCTAGGGCCTTAACAGATATCTTTGCAGCATCCTTGAGCACGGGTGAGGTCCTGGAGGACTGGAGAATTGCTAATGTTGTCCCTTTGTTTAAGAAGGGTAGCAGGGATAATCCAGGGAATTATAGACCTGTGAACTTGACGTCAGTGGTAGGCAAACTGTTGGAGAAGATATTGAGGGACAGGGTCTATTCACATTTGGAAGAACATAGACTTATCAGCGATAGGCAGCATGGTTTTGTGGAGGGAAGGTCATGTCTTACAAACCTAATAGAATTCTTTAAGGAAGTGACAAAGTTAATTGGTGAGGGAAGAGCTGTAGATGTCATATACATGGACTTTAGTAAGGCGTTTGATATAGTTTCCCATGGCAGGTTGATGGAAAAAGTGAAGTCGTATGGGGTTCAGGGTGTACTGGCTAGATGGATAAAGAACTGGCTGGGCAACAGGTGACAGAGAGTAGTGGTGAAAGGGAGTGTCTCAAAATGGAGACGGGTGACTAGTGGTGTTCCACAGGGATCTGTGCTCGGACCACTGTTGTTTGTGATATACATAAATGATCTGGATGAAGGTATAGGTGGTCTGATTAGCAAGTTTGCAGATGATACTAAGATTGGTGGAGTTGCAGATAGTGAGGGGGGCTGTCAGGGAATACAGCAAAATATAGATAGATTGAAGAGTTGGGCAGAGAAATGGCAAATGGAGTTCAATCCAGGCAAATGCGAGGTGATGCATTTTGGAAGATCCAATTCAAGAGCGGACTCTACGGTCAATGGAAGGGTCTTGGGGAAAATTGATGTGCAGAGAGATCTGGGAGTTCAGGTCCATTGTACCCTGAAGGTGGCAACGCAGGCCGATAGAGTGGTCAAGAAGGCATACAGCATGCTTGCCTTCATCGGACGGGGTATTGAGTACAAGAGTCGGCAGGTCATGTTACAGTTGTATAGGACTTTGGTTAGGCCACGTTTGGAATACTGCGCGCAGTTCTGGTCACCACATTACCAGAAGGATGTGGATGCTTTAGAGAGGGTGCAGAGGAGGTTCACCAGGATGTTGCCTGGTATGGAGGGTGCTAGCTATGAAGAAAGGTTGAGTAGATTAGGATTGTTTTCGTTGGAAAGACGGAGGTTGAGGGGGGACCTGATTGAGGTCTACAAAATTATGAGAGGTATAGACAGGGTGGATAGCAACAAGCTTTTTCCAAGAGTGAGGGTGTCAATTACAAGGGGTCACGATTTCAAGGTGAGAGGGGGAAAGTTTAAGGGAGATGTGCGTGGAAAGTTTTTTACGCAAAGGGTGGTGGGTGCCTGGAACGCTTTGCCAGCGGAGGTGGTAGAGGCGGGCACGATAGCATCATTTAAGATGCATCTAGACAGATATATGAACGGGCGGGGAACAGAGGGAAGTAGATCCTTGGAAAATAGGCGACAGGTTTAGATAAAGGATCTGGATCGGTGCAGGCTGGGAGTGCCGAAGGGCCTGTTCCTGTGCTGTAATTTTCTTTGTTCTTTGTTCAGATTTTTCCAGTCTGAAGGCATCTCTGCACAAATCAGAACAGATGTAGGCTATTCGGCCCATCAAGTCTCCTCTGCTGTTCAATATGATCATGTTGATCATCCACTTCAACACCTTTTTCCCCACACTACCCCATATTAGGGAGGCATGGTAGCATTGTGGATAGCACAATCGCTTCACAGCTCCAGGGTCCTAGGTTCGATTCCGGCTTGGGTCACTGTCTGTGCGGAGTCTGCACATCCTCCCCGTGTGTGCGTGGGTTTCCTCCGGGTGCTCCGGTTTCCTCCCACAGTCCAAAGATGTGCAGGTTAGGTGGATTGGCCATGATAAATTGCCCTTAGTGTCCAAAATTGCCCTTAGTGTTGGGTGGGGTTACTGGGTTATGGGGTTACTGGGTTATGGGGATAGGGTGGAGGTGTTAACCTTGGGTAGGGTGCTCTTTCCAGGAGCCAGTGCAGACTCGATAGGCCGAATGGCCTCCTTCTGCACTGTAAATTCTATGTATATCCCTTTATGTTATTGGTATTCAGAAATCTGTCAACCTTTGCTTTACAATTAGTCAATTACTGAGCTTCCACAGCCCTCTGGGGTGTAGGATTCCAGAAACCTTTGAGTAAAATAATTTCTCCTCATCACAGTCCCAAGTGACTTTGTTCTTATTTTGAAATTGGTATTGTAATAAACAAACTACGCCTACTTGGCCCATGTAAATCAGATTTTCAATAATGTTGAATGCAGAAGAGGACTTTATGCTTTGGATAAAGTATTCTAATGTATGTGAAGGTGTAACACAATGTTGGTCAATTTAATGTTGATTTATTTTTTGAGGACAGTGCCCTATGATCTATTACTGCCTTTTAGCTTTAACTTATCAAACATCATTACGTTATGACGTTTGAAGTTGGTAAGAGCTTTTAAACTTACCTGTCCAAAGGTTTTTGATGCGACAGCAGACTTCCCCCAAAGTTCACAGAACAGTCTTCAGGAAACCCACCCACATTGAACAAATACCAACGTCAGGGAAAATGAGATTTGCAGCAGGCATTTAAATGGTGATCCTGACATCACTTTACACAAGTGCCATATTTCCCACCCTGGGGAATAGGTGTCTGTCGGGAATTGGCAGGTAAATGTGAAATTGTGGCCACACATGCCTCCACTTGGGTACCCGTGTCGGGAGGAGAAAATTCAGCTCAGAGCCTCTACTATGCCATTGCCTCGATGGAGCAGCTGGCTCTACATGTGTGCATGATGTCCACTAAATGTGATTAGAAGGACACATGTGGGAAAGGTCAGTTTGGCACGTCTCATCTTTTCTGAGGCAGTGCCTCAGGATCGAAGATAGTATCACTCACCCAATATCTAAAAGTAACAGTGTTTTTAACACAATGACCTGTTGAATGCCTGCTTTCACTGAATGCTTACCCTGCAATATTCATCAATGGGCCTCAGTCTCTTCATGGCCACATCCCTGACATGGCTTCTTCTGAATAGGATTTTGCCTGGAATCAAAGCAAATGAATGACCATTATGTCAACAAATAAATTCAACAACCAGCCATCAGCATAGGCCCAGAATTACAGAACTTTGTTTTTTTCATTCATAATACAGAACTTGAGCATTGCTTAAAAAAATACATTTTGTTGAAGTTTTCATCTTGCACTCATCAGAACAATGATAATACCAATGTCTGGGGAACTACAACTTTACACTGTATGGGAAGAGAATGCTAATTATTTGGCAAGTGGAGTCTAATTGGTAGAGGTGTTGTTTTCTTTTTACTTTTGGGTGGCCGAATCATTTACAGGATGTGTGCATCGCTGGTTAGGCCAGCATTTATTGCCTAATAGTTGCTCTTCAGCCTTCTTGAACCACTGCAGTCCATGAGATGCAGTGAGGGAGTTCCAGGATTTTGATCCGGGAACAGCGAAGGAACGGTGATATATTTCCAAGTCAGGGTGGTGAGTGACTTGGAGGGGAACCTCCAGGTGGTGGGGTTGCCAGGTATCTGCTGCTCTTGGCCTTCTAGATGGTAGAGGTCATGGGTTTGGAAGGTGTTGTTTAAGGAACCTTGCCGTGTTCCTGCAGTGCATCTTGTAGATGGTACTCACGGCTGCCACTGTTCGTCGGTGGTGGAGGGTTTGAATGTTTGTGGAAGAGGAAGCAATCAAGCGGGCTGCTTTGTCCTGGATGATGTTCAGCTTCTTGAGTGTTGTTGGAGCTGCACTCATCCAGGCAAGTGGGGATTATTCCATTACACTCCTGACAAGTTCAGGTCTTGCTGCATTTGGATATGGACTGCTTCATTATCTGAGGAGTCACAAATGGTGCTAACAATATGTAGTAATCTGTGAACATCCCCACCTCTGACCTTATGATGGAATGTCTAGGACACTACCTAGGTCCAACCATGGGTTGTCCTAGAGAATGCACCAGTTGATTGTGACTGACACTTAACTGCCGAGCATTGTTTGAAATTTAAACCAGGCAGCATGATTCTGATTGGCCTTTTTCTAAAAACAAATACATAACGATATGGAATACAAATTACTGCAAATTTAAAACCAATATTTTAACCACTTAGGGGTGGATTTTACAGGGAAGAGAGCAGATTACCTGTCTCCCAACTAAAATTCAGTTGGTACTTTGCCAGCCAAAGATCCAGCAGGCCCACCACAATATTTGCTGAGGCATCCTTAATTGGGTGAGTATGACACCCCCATCAGGGAGGAAGTTCCACCCTAGACAGCTGTCAGACAATCTGGTTGGCTAGAATTTAAAACTCTATTAACTGAAGCTTACAAATTGTTGCCTGCAAATGTTTAGGTAAAAATATAAAATGTAGTTTCATAGCACAAACTGACTGCACCTAGGCTAATTCCTGAATTGTATTACAATCCTGGACCAGACCCCAACCTTTGCTGGGACACCGAACAGAAACCCCAATACTTTATTGAATTTGTAATACTGTGAGGAAAGGATACTTCGCTCCAGGAGTGATTCCACTTACAAATAGGGTTTATTAAAACAAACTTTATTGCTAACACAGTATTGAACTAACTTTAACGTAATACAAGAAATAGCTTTCAATTATCAGTTAAACAACGCTAAACAATAAAATGAAACACTAAAACTTCTAACTGTTATATTTTATTCTCCAATCAAGAAGACCCATCTCCAGTCATTTAACCAGAGGTGGCAAACGCAGGATTATTTGACAAACATTGGATCGAGATCTTTTGAGACTGCTGGGGACAGAGAGACCTGGGGACAGAGAGACCTGGGGACAGAGAGACCTGGGGACAGGGAGACCTGTGGACAGAGAAACCTGGGGACAGGGAGACCTGTGGACAGAGAGACCTGTGGACAGAGAGACCCGGGGACAGAGAGACCCGGGGACAGAGAGACCCGGGGACAGAGAGACCCGGGGACAGAGAGACCTGGGGACAGAGAGATCTGGGGACAGAGATTGGATTGGATTGGATTGGATTGGATTTGTTTATTGTCACATGTACCGAGGTACAGGGAAAAGTATTTTTCTGCAAGCAGCTCAACAGATCATTCAGTACATGGAAGAAAAGGGAATTAAACAAAATTCAAGAAAATACAAGAAAATACATGAGAATACATAATAGGGCAACACAATATATACAATGTAACTACATAAGCACCAGCATCGGGTGAAGCATACAGGGTGTAGTGTTATTGAGGTCAGTCCATAAGAGGGTCATTTAGGAGTCTGGTGACAGTGGGGAAGAAGCTGTTTTTGAGTCTGTTTGTGCGTGTTCTCAGACTTCTGTATCGCCTGCCCGATGGAAGAAGTTGGAAAAGTGAGTAAGCCGGGTGGGAGGGATCCTTGATTATGCTGCCCGCTTTCCCCAGGCAGCGGGAGGTGTAGATGGAGTCCATGGATGGGAGGCAGGTTCGTGTGATGGACTGGGCGGTATTCACGACTCTCTGAAGTTCCTTGCGGTCCTGGGCCGAGCAGTTGCCATACCAGGCTGTGATGCAGCCCGATAGGATGCTTTCTATAGTGCATCTGTAAAAGTTGGTAAGGGTTAATGTGGACATGCCGAATTTCCTTAATTTCCTGAGGAAGTATAGGCGCTGTTATGCTTTCTTGGTGATAGAGTCGACGTGAGTGGACCAGGACAGATTTTTGGTGATGTGCACCCCTAGGAATTTGAAACTGCTAACCATCTCCACCTCGGCTCCGTTGATGCTGACAGGGGTGTGAACAGTACTTTGCTTCCTGAAGTCGATGACCAGCTCTTTAGTTTTGCTGGCATTGAGGGAGAGATTGTTGTCGTTACACCACTCCACTAGGTTCTCTATCTCCCTCCTGTATTCGGACTCGTCGTTATTCGCGATCCGGCCCACTATGGTCGTATCGTCAGCAAACTTGTAGATGGAGTTGGAACCAAGTTCTGCCACGCAGTTGTGTGTGTACAGGGAGTAGAGTAGGGGGCTAAGTACGCAGCCTTGCGGGGCACCGGTATTGAGGACTATTGTGGAGGAGGTGTTGGTGTTCATTCTTACTGATTGTGGTCTGTTGGTCAGAAAGTCAAGGATCCAGTTGCAGAGTGGGGAGCCAAGTCCTAGGTTTTGGAGCTTTGATATGAGCTTGGCTGGGATTATGGTGTTGAAGGCGGAACTGTAGTCAATAAATAGGAATCTGATGTAGAAGTCCTTGTTTTCGAGATGCTCTAGGGATGAGTGTAGGGCCAGGGAAATGGCGTCTGATGTGGACCGGTTGCGACGGTATACGAATTGAAGTGGGTCAAGGTGTTCCGGGAGTATGGAGGTGATGCGCTTCATGATCAGCCTCTCGAAGCACTTCATTACAACTGACGTCAGGGCCACTGGGCGGTGGTAATTGAGGCACGTTGCCTGGTTCTTCTTTGGTACCGGTATGATGGTGGTCTTCTTGAAGCAGGTGGGGACCTCGGAGTGGAGTAGGGATAGGTTAAAGATGTCTGTGAATACCTCTGCCAGCTGGTATGCGCAGGCTCTGAGTGCATGACCAGGGATACCGTCCAGGCCCATCGCCTTCCGTGGGTTCACTTTCAGAAAGGCCGATCTGACTTCGGAAACAGTGATGGTGGGTATGGGTGAATTATGGGCTGCTGGGGCACTCGACAGCGGATTGTTGGTTACCTGCTCAAATCGAGCATAGAATGCATTAAGTTCATCGGGGAGGGGTGCGCTGCTGCCAGAGATACTGCTCGGCTTCGCTTTCTAGCCCGTTATGTTGTTTAGTCCTTGCCACAACCGCCGAGAGTCTGTCTGTGACTCTAGCTTAGTTTGATATTCTCTCTTGGCATCTCGGATGGCTTTGCGGAGGTCATACCTGGATTTCTTGTATAGGACAGGGTCGTCTGCCTTTTACGCCTCAGATCTGTCCTTCAGTAGGGAGTCAATCTCGTGATTGAGCCATGGTTTCCGGTTGGGGAACGTACGTACTGCATTCTTTGGCACGCAGTCGTCCACACATTTGCTGATGAAGTCTGTGACGGTGGTAGCATACTCATTTCAGTTAGTCGCTGAGTTCTTAAATATGGACCAATCCACTGTCTCTAAGCAGTCACGTAAGAGGTCTTCTGTCTCCTCGGACCAGCACTGCACAACCTTCTTAGCTGGATTCTCCCGCTTGAGTTTCTGCTTGTAAGCCGGGAGAAGGAGCACAGTCTTATGGTCTGATTTCCCAAAGTGCGGTCGGGGGATGGAACGGTAGGCGCCCTTGATTTTTGAGTAGCAGTGGTCAAGAGTGTTGTCGCCCCGGGTGGTACAGGAGATGTGCTGGTGGAATTTTGGCAGTACACTCTTGAGTTTGGCTTTGTTGAAGTCTCCGGCCACAATGAACAAGGCCTCCGGGTGTTCTGTTTCATAGTTGTTTATAACTGTACAGTTCATCCAGCGCCTTCCTCACTTCTGCCTGGGGTGGGATGTAGACCGCTGTGATAATGGCTGAAGTGAACTCACTTGGAAGATAGTATGGGCGGCACTTTACGGTCAAGTATTCCAGGTCTGGGGAGCAGTAGGTCGCCAGGGTCACCACATCCAAGCACCAGGAGGAGTTGATGAGGAGGCAAACCCCTCCACCCTTCGCTTTGCCTGAAGATGCCGTGCGGTCCGCCTGGTGAATAGAGAAGCCTTCAGGTTGTATGGCACAGTCCGGTGAGGTGGGGGTGAGCCATGTCTCTGTGAAACAGAGCACACAGCAGTCTCTTACTTCCCTCTGAGAGGTAAGTCTGGCGTTAAGTCCATCCAGCTTGTTTTTGATCTCTTGGACGTTTGCCAGGAGTATGCTGGGGAGAGGGGTCTTGAAACTACGTTGCTTCAGTCTAACCTGCAGACCGCTGCGTTTCCCTCGCTTCCTCGGTCGGCAGCTGCTGCTGGATGATCCTGGGATCCGATGGGAGACGTCAACCCCTGTGGAAGGTAGGTGGTTGCGTCTGGCGGGGTCCAGGGCGCTAGCGAGGTCCAGGGCGCTGTTTACGTTTCCAGGGTCGCGCCTGGAAGGGTCCCGGGCGCTGGTTGACGTAGAGGGGTTGCTGGGGGGGAGAGTTTGCGATCCGGATGGGTCCCGGCGTTCTGCGGGCGCGGGAATACCTCACAGCGTATTCGGGTCCTCGCACGCAGTCTCCGTTGTTTCTGGGGTCCTGGGCAGAGAGGCAGAGAGATCTGGGGACAGAGAGATCTGGGGACAGAGAGACCTGGGGACAGAGAGACCTGTGGACAGAGAGACCTGGGGACAGAGAGACCTGGGGACAGAGAGACCTGGGGACAGAGAGATCTGAGGACAGAGAGATCTGGGGACAGAGAGACCTGGGGACAGAGAGACCTGGGGACAGAGAGATCTGGGGACAGAGAGATCTGGGGACAGAGAGATCTGGGGACAGAGAGATCTGGGGACAGAGAGATCTGGGGGCAGAGAGACCTGTGGACAGAGAGACCTGGGGACAGAGAGACCTGGGGACAGAGAGACCTGGGGACAGAGAGGCCTGGGGACAGAGAGACCTGGGGACAGAGAGACCTGGGGACAGAGAGACCTGGGGACAGAGAGACCTGGGGACAGAGAGACCTGTGGACAGAGAGACCTGGGGACAGAGAGACCTGGGGACAGAGAGACCTGGGGACAGAGAGGCCTGGGGACAGAGAGACCTGGGGACAGAGAGACCTGGGGACAGAGAGACCTGGGGACAGAGAGACCTGGGGACAGAGTGAGCTGACACTATCGGAATAAATGCAGAATTACTGGTTCTATTCTTCAGAAACTGCTTCTTAGATCACCTTCCAGGCGAAAACAAAAATTAAAAATTGACTGCTTCAGCCCGCGTTCCCCCCATTAACACCATCATCTCTATCCCACCAACCGGGTTCCAACCAGCTTACTAAAGCGAAACACAATGGGCTGATTCGCCGCTGTCGGGATTCTCCGTTATGTCGGCAGCGCACCCACGCCCGGGGAAACCACATTGGCGGGCCGCTTGGACAGAGATTCCGCTGCCAGTGAGAGCCGCCTCCAGGACAGAGAATCCCGCTGCCGGGACGGAGAATCCCGCTGCCGGGGTGGAGAATCCCGCTGCCGGGGACGGAGAATCCCGCTGCCGGGGCGGAGAATCCTGCTGCCGGGGCGGAGAATCCCGCTGCCGGGGACGGAGAATCCCGCTGCCGGGGACGGAGAATCCCGCTGCCGGGGCGGAGAATCCCGCTGCCGGGGACGGAGAATCCCGCTGCCGGGGACGGAGAATCCCGCTGCCGGGGCGGAGAATCCCGCTGCCGGGGAAGGAGAATCCCGCTGCCGGGCGGAGAATCATGCTGCCGGGCGGAGAATCATGCTGCCGGGTACGGAGAATCCCGCTGCCGGGGCGGAGAATCCCGCTGCCGGTTCGGAGAATCCCGCTGCCGGGGCGGAGAATCCCGCTGCCGGGGCGGAGAATCCCGCTGCCGGGGTGGAGAATCCCGCTGCCGGGACGGAGAATCCCGCTGCCGGGACGGAGAATCCCGCTGCCGGGGCGGAGAATCCCGCTGCCGGGGCGGAGAATCCCGCTGCCGGGGACGGAGAATCCCGCTGCCGGAGACGGAGAATCCCGCTGCCGGGGACGGAGAATCCCGCTGCCGGGGCGGAGAATCCCGCTGCCGGGGCGGAGAATCCCGCTGCCGGGGACGGAGAATCCCGCTGCCGGGGACGGAGAATCCCGCTGCCGGGGACGGAGAATCCCGCTGCCGGGGACAGAGAATCCCGCTGCCGGGGACGGAGAATCCCGCTGCCGGGAAAGAAATTCCTGCTACCAGCCGGGACGCACCAGAAAACTGGCGCAGTGGGATGGAGAATCCTGCCCAATGTCTCTCATTATCTACTCCGCAGGGAATCTTCTTTCCATTCGCCCTAATTAGAGAAACAATATACATGGTTGGAAGCAATTATAGATAGATAGAGATAGAGAAATACAGCACAGAACAGGCCCTTCGGCCCACGATGTTGCGCCGAACTTTTGTCCTAGTTAATCATAGAATTTTGGACACTTTTTCATGGCCACTCCACCCAACCTGCACATCTTTGGACTGTGGGAGGAAACCGGAGCACCCGGAGGAAACCCACGCAGTCACAGGGAGGATGTGCAGACTCCACACAGACAGTGACCCAAGTCGAAATCGAACTTGGGACCCTGGAGCTGTGAAGCAATTGTGCTATCCACAATGCTACCGTGCTGCCCTTAAGAAGTTAACCTACACTCCATTATTCTACCCTAATCCATGTACCTATCCAATAGCCGCTTGAAGGTCCCTAACTTTTCCGACTCAACTAATTCCACAGGCAGTGCATTCCATGCCCCCACTACTCTCTGGGTAAAGAGCCTACCTCTGACATCCCCTCTATATCTTCCACCATTTATCTTAAATTTATGTCCCCTTGTAATGGTTTGTTCCACACAGGTAAAAAGTCTCTGATTGTCTACTCTATCTATTCCCCTAATCATCTTATAAACCTCTATCAAGTCGCACCTCATCCTTCTCCGTTCTAATGAGAAAAGGCCTAGCACCCTCAACCTTTCCTCGTATGACCTACTCTCCATTCCAGGCAACATCCTGGTAAATCTCCTTTGCACCTTTTCCAAAGCTTCCACATCCTTCCTAAAATGAGGTGACCAGAACGGCACACAGTACTCCAAATGTGGCCTGACCAAGGTTTTGTACAGCTGCATCATCACCTCACGGCTCTTAAATTCAATCCCTTTGCTAATGAACGCTAGCACACCATAGGCCTTCTTCACAGCTCTATCCACTTGAGTGGCAACTTTCAAAGAACTATGAACATAGACCCCAAGATCTCTCTGCTCCTCCACATTGCCAAGAACCCTACCATTAACCCTGTATTCCGCATTCATATTTGTCCTTCCAAAATGGACAACCTCACACTTGTCAGGGTTAAACTCCATCTGCCACTTCTCAGCCCAGCTCTGCATCCTATCTATGTCTCTTTGAAGCCGACAACAGCCCTCCTCACTATCCACAACTCCACCAATCTTCGTATCATCTGCAAATTTACTGACCCACCCTTCAACTCCCTCATCCAAATCGTTAATGAAAATCACAAACAGCAGAGGACCCAGAACTGATCCCTGCGGTACGCCACAGATAACTGGGCTCCAGGCTGAATATTTGCCATCCACCACCACTCTCTGTCTTCTATCGGTCAGCCAGTTTGTTATCCAACTGGCCAAATTTCCCACTATCCCATGCCTCCTTACTTTCTGCATAAGCCTACCATGGGGAACCTTATCAAATGCCTTACTAAAATCCATGTACACTACATCCACTGCTTTACCTTCATCCACATGCTTGGTCACCTCCTCAAAGAAGTCAATAAGACTTGTAAGGCAAGACCTACCCCTCACAAATCCGTGCTGACTATCCCTAATCAAGCAATGCCTTTCCAGATGCTCAGAAATCCTATCCCACAGTACCCTTTCCATTACTTTGCCTACCACCGAAGTAAGACTAACTGGCCTGTAATTCCCAGGGTTATCCCGATTCCCTTTTTTGAACAGGGGCACGACATTCGCCACTCTCCAATCCTCTGGTACCACCCCTGCTGACAGCGAGGACGAAAAGATCATTGCCAACGGCTCTGCAATTTCATTTCTTGCTTCCCATAGAATCCTTGGATATATCCCGTAAGGCCTGGGGGACTTGTCTATCCTCAAGTTTTTCAAAACGCGCAACACATCTTCCTTCCTGACAAGTATCTCCTCAAGCTTATCAGTCTGCTTCACGCTGTCCTCTCCAACAATATGGCCCCTCTCGTTTGTAAATACTGAAGAAAAATACTTGTTCAAGACCTCTCCTATCTCTTCAGACTCAATACACAATCTCCCGCTACTGTCCTTAATCGGACCTACCCTCGCTCTAGTCATTCTCATATTTCTCACATATGTGTAAAAGGCCTTGGGGTTTTCCTTGATCCTACCCGCCAAAGATTTTTCACGCCCTCTCTTAGCTCTCCTAATCCCTTTCTTCAGTTCCCTCCTGGCTATCTTGCATCCCTCCAGCGCCCTGTCTGAATCTTGTTTCTTCAGCCTTACATAAGTCTCCTTCTTCCTCGTAACAAGACATTCAACCTCTCTTGTCAACCATGGTTCCCTCACTCGACCATCTCTTCCCTGCCTGACAGGGACATACATATCAAAGACACGCAGTACCTGTTCCTTGAACAAGTTTCACATTTCACTTGTGTCCTTCCCTGACAGCCTATGTTCCCAACTTCTGCACTTCAATTCTTGTCTGACAGCATTGTATTTACCCTTCCCTCAATTATAAACCTTGCCCTGTTGCACGCACCTATCCCTTCCATTACTAAAGTGAAAGTCACAGAATTGTGGTCACTACCTCCAAAATGCTCCCCCACTAACAAATCTATCACCTGCCCTGGTTCATTACCAAGTACTAAATCCAATATGGCCTCCCCTCTGGTCGGACAATCTACATACTGTGTTAGAAAAGCTTCCTGGACACACTGCACAAACACTACCCCATCCAAACTATTTGATCTAAAGAGTTTCCACTCAATGTTTGGGACGTTGAAGTCACCCATGACTACTACCCTGTGACTTCTGCACCTTTCAAAAATATGTTTCCCAATCTGTTCCTCCACATCTCTGCTGCTATTGGAGGGGCCTATAGAAAACTCCCAACAAGGTGACTGCTCCTTTCCTATTTCTGACTTCAACCCATATTACCTCAGTAGGCAGATCCCCCTCGAACTGCCTTTCTGCAGCTGTTATACTATCTCTAATTAACAATGCCACCCCCCCCCCCCCCACCTCTTTTACCATCCTCCCTAATCTTGTTGAAACATCTATAGCCAGGGACCTCCAACCACCATTTCTGCCCCTCTTCTATCCAAGTTTCCGTGATGGCCACCACATCGTAGTCCCAAGTACCGATCCATGCCTTAAGTTCACCCACCTTATTCCTGATGCTTCTTGCATTAAAGTATACACAATTCAAACCATCTCCTTGCCTGCAAGTACTCTCCTTTGTCATTGTTACCTTCCCCACTGCATCACTACGTGCTTTGGCGTCCTGACTATCGTCTTCCTTAGTTGCTGGACTACAGATCCGGTTCCCATTCCCCTGCCAAATTAGTTTAAACCCTCCCAAAGAGTACTAGAAAACCTCCCCACCAGGATATTGGTGCCCCTCTGGTTCAGATGCAACCCGTCCTGCTTGTACAGGTCCCACCTTCCCCAGAATGCGCTCCAATTATCCAAATACCTGAAGCCCTCCCTCCTATACCATTCCTGCAGCCACGTGTTCAACTGTACTCTCTCCCTATTCCTAGCCTCGCTATCACGTGGCACCGGCAACAAACCAGAGATGACACCTCTGTCTGTCCTGGTCTTTAACTTCCAGCCTAACTCCCTAAACTTGTTTATTACCTCCACATCCTTTTTCCTACCTACATCGTTGGTACCAATGTGCACCACGACTTCTGGCTGCTCACCCTCCCCCTTCAGGATCCTGAAGACACGATCCGAGACATCCCTGGCCCTGGCACCCGGGAGGCAACATACCTTTCGGAGTCTCGCTCGCGACCACAGAATCTCCTATCTATTCCCCTAACCATTGAATCTCCTATTACTATTCCTTTTCTATGCTTCCCCCCTTCCCTTCTGAGCCCCAGAGCGAGACTCAGTGCCAGAGACCTGGCCGCTGGGGCCTTCCCCCGGTAGGTCATCCCCCCCCAACAGCATCCAAAACGGTATACTTGTTTTGAAGGGGAACGGCCACGAGGGATCCCTGCACTGTCTGCCTGTTAGTTTTCTTTCCCCTGACTGTAACCCAGCTACTCTTGTCCAGTACCTTTGGTGTGGCTACCTCCCTGTAACTCTTCTCGATAACCCCCTCTGCCTCCCGGATGATCCGAAGTTCATCCAGCTCCAGCTCCAGCACCTTAACACGGTCTCTGAGGAGCTGGAGTTGGGTGCACTTCCCGCAGGTATAGTCAGCGGGGACACCAGTGGTATCCCTCACCACCCACATCCTTCAGGAGGAGCATGCAACTGCCCTAGCCTCCATCCCCTCTTACTTTACAGAATTAGCTGCCCCTTGGACCAACTGTACCTCCGCCCTCCGACTCTACTTCCAGTCAGCTGTACTCTAAACTCCTGGCTCCCTTCACGCTCTTTGATAAATAAAGGAAATGAAATGTAAGGAGCACCTTACTCCCTCCTCACCTAACTCCCTCAGTCACCAAACTCTCACTGTAGCACTCAAATGCCACAAGCTCAGCACTCCCTCAGTCACCAAACTCTCACTGTAGCACTCAAATGCCACAAGCTCAGCACTCCCTCAGTCACCAAACTCTCACTGTAGCACTCAAATGCCACAAGCTCAGCACTCCCTCAGTCACCAAACTCTCACTGTAGCACTCAAGTGCCACAAGCTCAGCACTCCCTCAGTCACCAAACTCTCACTGTAGCACTCAAATGCCACAAGTTCAGCACTCCAGTGCAAACAAAGTCTGCACTGTAACTAGCTCCTATTTATACTGTGACTCTAGCTTCTGAAACCTGGCCTAATGCAATTAACTAGTTAACAAGCTCCAGCTGCAAGTAAGTCCAAGTAGAACCTTGTTTAAAGCTGATTCAAAATTCACCTTCTGAATTATGATCTTACTTTTACGATACTTTAATTATCTTTTCTGTCGCCCCAGTGTCTGCCTGACTTTTAAACCTGGGGTTTTAAAAGCATTACGGCAGCAGTCACACACATACACTAACCCAGTCTTTTAACCTTTACTGCACCAAATACATATAGCATATAACACAATATATATCTGCAACTCCTACATTCATCACAATTGTAAAGCAATCCTTTAATTCCATCAAGGTATTGTTTTCGAATGTAACACATTCGTGGTATCAGGTGACAGTCTGCAAAAGGACATTAAAAATGTTCAAAGATAACCCAGTATAAGATGCACATTTACAATTAAATAATAATCATGAAATAATTCCAGTATTGCAAACTTGTTCACAACTTCTAATCTGGGTTACTGCAATTATACCAGAATAACTGGTAAAGAGAGAATCACTAACCAAGTAGGCCAGTAAAGTAAGGCTCACTGCATCACTATCAAAAGACAAATCTGGCTCATCACAAAGTTAGCACTAAAAGAACAAGATAAAAACTTTATGAATTAAAGAAGGGTTCATGATTGACAGGAAAGTTTGGTCCCAACTTTCCGATCAGGATTAGAACCCCTTTTCTCATCCTGGTAAAACAAAAGTAGACCCACTTCCCTTCCTCCAGGCTACATTCTAATGGAGGGTTCTTCCAAAAATCCGGTAAGGATTTCCCAAAGCTTCTTTGAAAAGCTACGAAGTGACGGTAAGTGGGTAAGGAGATAGGGTGGGTAGGTTAAGTGAGGGGGTGGTGTGATGAGGTACATGACAGTGTAGGGCAGCAACTGGATAGGGTGGTGAGATTACTTCAGGTGGTTTTGGGGCAATGGAGATAGGTGGCGGGGGCTAGTCAGGTCGGAGCTGGGGGGACAAGTCGGGTTTTGGGGGTGGGGGGGGCTAGTCATGTAGTGGTATTCAGGTCGGGGGGAATAGGAGTAGTTGAGGAAGTTAAAGGAGGTATCGGGGTGTCAATTGTAAATCTCCACTCTAACTCAGAGTCGGATACTTTTGGGTGGGGTTCCGGAGACTGGAATATCGGAGCCATCAATTCAGGTCAGCTAGCCTTACTTGACACAATTTCAAACTCTACAAGCAGAGCTGTTAGATTAAGGGCACTTTGTGGAATTCAAAAATAGAACATAGTGTGTGACATGTTGAGTCACCAGTTTGGGAATATTGAAGTAATCTGTGGAGAACCAAAGGGTTTGAAAACTAACCAAGAAACATTGCAAACCGCAGACAAAAATAAACTACTTTCCCCACCCTCCCATCCAAGCCAGAGAATGTGGAGAGTTTACAAGGAACTGAGAGAGGCTGAAGAATCCAAGAAACCACAGGCGTCTGTGCAGTCAGGAGATGTGGATACAGTCTCATCGTTACGGATGAATAAATGAAGATGAAACATTGTTTTCTTGATAGAAATATAATTTTTATTTTTATTCCTGGGGGAGAGAGGAGTAAAGAAATGTCAGAGGAGTCCCAGATGACCATAGGCTGTTTGCCACTTTGAGGGGGAGAGCTGACTGGTGGTGATTTAACCTTAGGATCACCACACCTCAGGCGAGCGGCAAGCTTGAGAAGGGGGGACCTTCATCAATAACCACAGCTGATTTCCAGTACATTTGTCAAGCACCATTTCCCTTTCGTAAATCTGTGCTGACTCTGTCCAATTCCCGCCACTACTTTCCAGGTGCTCTACTATTACATTTTTTACAATGGACTCTAGCAGAAAGGTAGCTCCAGGTATCAGTGTAGATAGAGAGGCACAACACAAATAAATAGTCATTACATCATTGGAAACAAATAAAGCTGGATGAATCAGGGACAAAATCCCGAACATGTTCCTTCCATGGATAAATGATCTGTTTGCACACAAACAGGATACAGGCAACATTATAGACTCACATCTCACCCATAGCTACAAAATAAAATGACAGCAGAAGAAAACACTCCCCAAGACCCCCAGCGCTAAGGGGAAATTGACTAACTCTTACAGTGCAGTTTAAACTCTTCTTCAGATCAGGAGAGGCAGCTATCCAACACCTTTAAAATGGCAAAATGGCAAAGTTAAAAACAGAGAGGAGACCGGGCACAGCCAAACCTTAACGTTCAGCGCATGACAGGAGTAAAAAGAGAGCAAGCCAAGAGCAAGAGTCCAAACTTCCACACTCCCATTTCTCAACCCCAGATCAAAAGGATGAAACAGATCACTGGCCCACCAGCAACAGTACTACCCTCAAGAGGACAACCTGATATCATGAGGCCACAAACCAGAGTATAAGCTGGTCCCAATTGTTAAACGGGGGGGGGGGGGGGCACTCCAGGGCGGGAGAGCCGTAAGAGTGACCCCCAAACCAGAGACCCCTCCCACCCACAACCAGGACCACACAAAAATAAATAAAGGATTGGGCCACCCAAAAGTCAACATACACACTATCTGGGAGGGTGTAGAGGTGGGATCCTCACATTCTTTAAAAAGTACTTAGATGAACACTTGGCACATCATAGCATTCACGGCTATGGGCAAAGTGCGGCAAATGGGATTAGGTGAGCAGGTCAGGTTCTTTCATGTGTCGGTGCAGAATGGGCTCTTTTGCGCTATGATATTCTGTGATTCTGTGAGTCCCTGACACCAAGGCTCACTGACCAATATCACCTCCACCTGACTTAGTCAACAGTCAAAAAGGGAAAGCCACATCAACCAAAACAACTGACTCCCCCGTAAAGGGGAGCCCAACAAGCCCAGTCTTCAACAGAATACACAGTCTGGATCTGAAGAAAAAGGCCAGCCAAAAAATTGGCAGCTGGCCAATGGGATTTCCCATTGTGGGCAACCCCACGTTGTCAGGAAATCCGTGGGTGTGAGTGCGCTGACGGCGCCGGGGAGGATCCCACCGACAGAGAATCTAGCCCATCGTCTCTGTTAATGGGGTCTTCAAAGTGTTCTTTCCAGCAGGCGCTGACTGTTTCTTTGTTCTTGATCAGCATCCCTCCATTCTTGGCCTTGGGTTCTTGGGCCATATGTGGTCTTGACTGTGCGAAAGAAGCCTCGCTTGTCATGGTCGTCAGCTAACTGCTGGGTCTCCTGCACTTTTTCTATGCACCATCACTGCTGTATCTCCTGTTCGCTCTTATTGGTCCAGTCTTGGTGTTTCCTGGTCGAGTCACTAGCGGTGTAGCTTCCCAGGTGCTGACTCTGAAGGCCTTGAGGACACTCTCCGGATCACAGGTTGGCAGAGAGGCGCTGGTTGAATAGGGATCTCTTATCCAGGTATTTGAGTGCCTCAGCATTGACTTTACTGAGGCACTGTTTCTATTGCTGTCGCTGCTTTTGGGGTTACATTGATGTTCACCATGGAGTGGATTGGATGGTGGATCATCCAGCAGTCGTCAGCTCCCGTCATGGCGTGGGTTGTAGGCACATCTGCACCTCCCTGTTTGGATGATGATGCTGTGCAGCAGGTGCCAGTGCTTGAAGCAAGTGTGTTGCCATGAGGCCTTTTACTTGTCCCTCTGATGGAACAAGATGTTGGTTATGACAACGCCATGTTATAGGCAGGCACCTCCCCCTGAATAAATGCCAAAGTACTCATTAACTATTTTTTTATTGTTTTATTCAAGGAATTTTCATACAAACAAAAGCCAAACATCTAACAACATTATAAACCTCCAACACCCATTCCCCTCCCCCTCGCTCAATACCGGCCGTTCTCACATCCGCCTTCCCCATTTTAACCCCGTTACCCCCCTCCATACCTCCTCCTCCACGTTGACCTCTCAATCCTCCTTAAAGAAATCAATAACCAGCTTCCACCTCAGAGTGAACCCGTCCACCAACCCCCTCAAGGCGAACTTGACCTTCTCCTGCCTCAGAAAGGCCGTAAGGTCGTTCACCCACACTCCCCCTTTCGGCGATTCCCGGTCTCTCCACCTGAGCAAGGCCTGTCTCTGGGCTATCAGGGAGGCAAAGGCCAGAACATTGGCCTCTCGCACCCCCTGGACTGTCGAGTCTTCCGACACCCCGAAAATTGCCACCTTTGGAGTCGGGGCCACCCCCAGCACCTCGGACATTGCGTCCGAGAATCCCTGCCAGAACTCCTTCAACCCTGGGCACGCCAGGAACATGTGGACATGATTCGCGGCGCCCCCCCCCCCCCCCCCTCCCGCACACCGCCTACACCCATCCTCCACCCCCTCAAAGAACCTGCTCTTCCGTGTTAGAGTCATAGCGCCCTGTGTATCTGTTTAAACTGGATGATCCTTCGCCTCTCACACGACAAGGACGCATTCCGCAAGCCCTCTGCCCACGTCTTGGCCCCAACCTCCCCTCCTAGTTTCTCTGCCCACGCATTTTATGTCCCCCACCTGGGCCTCTTCCCAGTCCATCAACTGTTGTAGACATCTGACACCTTCCTCTCCCCCATCCTGTCCCTTGACAGCACCTTACCTTGCAGGAAAGAACGGCACCTCTCTCCTTACGAAGTCCCGAACCTGCAGGTACTCAAAACTCTTCCCCCTGGGCAGCTCATACTCCAGCAGATAATCCCATTCCACCCAGTCAAAGCCTTCTCCGCGTCCACCTCCACCACGACCTCCACCTCCTGCCCCTCCGGAGGCACCATTATTACATTAAGCAGCCTCCTCATGTTCGCAGGTGTTCCCTTCACAAAAGTCGTTTGATCCTCGCCCATCATAGTCCTCGATTTGTGAGGCCAACACCTGAGTCAACAGTTTGCCATTTACATTCAGTAGGGAGGCAGTGGCTCAGTGGTATTGGCGTTGGACTAGTATTGCAGAGACACAGTATCATGTTCCGGGGACCTGGCTTCGAACCCCACCACAGCACATGGTGAAATTTGAATTCAACAAAAATCTGGAATTAAAAGTCGATTGTTGTAAAAACCCATCTGGTTCACTAATGTCCTTGAGGGAAGGAAATCTGCCATCCTTACCCGGTCTGGCCTACATGTTACTCCAGACCCACAGCAATATGGTTGCTTTCAGGGAGGGGCAGTAAATTCCAGTGACTCCTACATTCCATGAACGATTAAAAAAGAAGTAATGGTATTGGGCGGTGCGACCCACACTGCTCTGGATCCTTATCCTTTTTTAATATCAGGGAGATGGAAGCCTGCGGCAATGTAGGGGGAAGATCCCCCTCTCCCTCGCTTCATTGTACGTCACCAGCAGTGTCCCCATGTCTGTCCCAAAGTTTTATACAATTCCACTGGGAACCCGTCCAGCCCAGGGCCTTCCCTGCCTGCATTGTCCACATACTGTCCATTACCTCCCTCAACCCAAGTGGAGCCCCAGTCCCTGAACCAGATTCTCTTCTACCTTGGGAAACTCCAACCCTGCCAAAATCTGCCGCATCCCCTCCCCCCACCGGCTGGGGACTATGAGTCATGTAGCCTTCTGTAGAATGCCTCAAGCATGTCATTCACGCCCTCCAGGTCCATCACCACCTTACCCTTATCATCCCTCACTCTGCCAATCTCCCTCGCCACCTCTGGCTTCCTCAATTGCTGGGCCAACATCCTGCTTGCCTTCGCCCCGTACTCCTATACTGCCCGTCTGACCCTCCATAACTGCCCCACTGCCTCCCCTGTAGACACTATCCCAAACTCCATCTTGAGCCTCTGCATCTCCTTCAACAGTCCTGGCTCCGGGGCCTTCGAATACCTCCTGTCCACCATTAAAATCTCATCCACCAGCCTTGCCATTTCTGCCCGCTCCGCTTTTCCCCTGTGCGCCCAAATTGAGATGAACTCCCCCAACCACCGCATTGAGTGCCTCCAACTGCCTGTTGGGCCGTGACCTCCACTGTACCATTTAGCTCCACGTACCTCAAATGACAGCCCTCACCGGCTCACACACATCGCCAACAACCCCACATTCAATCTCCAATGCAGAGTGTGGGACCCCCCGGGCCACACGCAAATCCACCCAGTGCAGCGTGAGGTCAGAAACCACAATCGGCGAATACTCTGAGCCGTAAACCCCCCCCCCCCCCCCCCCCAGCATGTGCTCCATAAACCCCTTCAGCTCCTTCGCCACTGTCAACATCTTCGATGACTGAGGTCCAAGCTCGGTCCATAAATGTATTAAAATCCCCCCCATATAATCAACCGGTGCGAGTCAAGGTCAGGAATCTTCCCTGCCTCATAAAATCTACATCATCCCAATTTGGGCATAGACGTTTACCAGGACCGCCAGCATCCCCTTGAACTTTCCACTAACCATCACGAACCTTCCCCCGCCCCCCCCCCCCCCCCCAAGAAATGCCACAATGTTCCCCACCTCGACGCCACGCGCTTATTCACCAACTCTGCCTCCCCCTCATCTTCATATCCTGTCCCAAGTGCACACCTGCCGCACCCATCCTTTCCTCAACCTCGTCTGGTTCCCTATCTTTAACTGCGTCTCCTGCAAAAAGGTTACATCCGCCTTCAAGCTCCTCAAGTGCACGAACACACGCGACCACTTGTCCGGCCCATTCAGCCCTCTCAAGTTCCATGTGACCAGCTTGGTCAGGGGTTCTCCTCCTCTGCCAATCAGCCATATTTTCTTGGGCCAGTCCCGTGCCCGTGTCAGGTCCTCCAGGCCCACCCTCGGATGTCCACCATCATTTACCCTTTTCCAACTGCGCCACACCAACCACACCCTTGTCAGCAACTCCCACACCCCGAACAAAGCACCTACCCCATTCCCCCCCGCGCCTGCCTCCTGGCAACCCCCCCATTTCACTCCCGTTAACGAGCCCGCCCAGTGAGCATGGTGGACCCCACCAAGACCTCCAACCCGCCCCCATCACCCCCGTATTTCTCCCCCCCCAACCATACATCCCTAAAGAGTAACAAAAGGCACCCTCACCATCGTTGTTCCCCCATGAAAAACCTTCCTTCCAAACAACCCACCATCAAAAACATTAAAGAACCCACCAACTCCTCCAAAGTTCAATGTCCTCACTCTGCTCCCAGTCCATTGTCCCTTATAAACTCCATTGCCTCCTCTGCCGTGCCGAAATAGAACTCTCGCTTCTGGAAAGTCACCCACAGGTGGGGCGGGTACAATATTCCAAACCTCACCCCCTTTTTAAAGAGGGCAGCCTTAACCCTGTTGAACCCGACCCGCCCCTTTGCCAGCTCTGCTCCCAGGTCCTGGTACACCCGCAGCTCGTTCCCTTCCCAGGTACATTTCCTGGTCTGCCTCACCCATTGAAGGATCTTCTCCTTGTTCAGAAAGCGGTGCAACCGCACCACCATCGCCCTCGGCGGCTCACCTGCCTGTAGCCTCCTCCTCAGCGCCCTGTGCACCCAGTCCACCTACAGAGGCGGGTCAAAGGCCACCTCCCCCAACAGCTTCTCCAGCACCTTAGCCACTTACACGCCGGCCACTATACAGTCGATGCCTTTGGGCACCCCAATGATCCTAAGGTTTTGTCTTCTGGAGCGATTCTCCAGATCCTCCACCTTCTCCTTCAGCCTCTTCTGGCTCTCCCGCATCACCCCCACCTCAGCCACCAATGAGGCCAACTACTGCCCCACCGCCTCCTCCACTTTCTGGATCGCCCGGCCCTGGGACTCCAGCCTCTGCTCCACTCTCTCAACTCCCGACTTAATCGGTTCCACCACCGTGGCCAGGTCTTCCAGGGCCTCTTTCCTCTGCTGGCAACACCTTTCATTTGGGAACTCTGTCACTGGGCAGGCAGGGCAGACCCTTGCTCTCTGCCATCTTATTCTGTGGCGCACCACAAAGACTCTCCTGCTCCAGCAGATCTTTCCTTCTTGCCCCATTCCTAGTCCATAGATCCATCCACCAGCCACACCAGAGGAGTTACACCTTCCCCGGGAACTCCTGTACCACTTGCTCTTAAATGCTTCGCCTTTCGGGCGGGAAAATACCAAAAAAATCCACCTCAAGCGAGTGCCACCCAATGTGCAACCGCTCACCCAATGGCCGCCACCGGAAGTCTCTCATTAAGTATTGTAACCATGTCCTTTGAATCCATCACTTATTTATTCTGAATAGCATCCCCACTACCAAACCCCTCTTACTATCCCCTCGTCGCCACATTCCGGTGCCTGTTCGGGTACACAGAGGGAGAATTCAGAATTCGTAACTGGTACGGGAATTGAACCTGCACTGCTGGCCTTGTTGTGAATCACAAACCAGCTGCCTAGCCCACTGAGCTAAACCAGCCCAATTAAATAGTGCAACCAGTTTCAGTCTGCCCAGAAATTCTGGTTTCCAAATATCAATTTCAGTTTTTGTTTCCTCAGAAACTCCTCTTATTGGACTGTCACCTGAAAATGAATAATGTGCAGATGCCGGCGTTGGACTGGGGTGAGCCCAGTAAGAAGTCTTACAACACCAGGTTAAAGTCCAACATGTTTGTTTCAAATCACTAGCTTTCGGAGCACTGCTCCTTCCTCAGGCGAATGAAGAGGTGGGTTCCAGAAACATTTATATAGACAAAGTCAAAGATGCAAAACAATATTTTGAATGCGAGCATTTGCAGGTAACTAAGTCGTTACAGGTCCAGAGGAGCAAGTTAAAGAGGTGTGAATTGTCTCAAACCAGGACAGTTGGTAGGATTTTGCAAGCCCAGGCCAGATGGTGGGGTGAATGTAATGCGACATGAATCCAAGGTGCCGGTTGAGGCCGTACTCATGTGTGCGGAACTTGGCTATAAGTTTTTGCTCGGCGATTCTGCGTTGTCGCGCGTCCTGAAGGCCGCCTTGGAGAACGCTCACCCGAAGATCAGAGGCTGAATGCCCTTGACTGCTGAAGTGTTTCCCGACTGGAAGGGAACATTCCTGCCTGGTGATTGTCACGCGATGTCCATTCATCCGTTGTGGCATGTGTTGTAAGGCTTCTTACTGAAAAGGAATAGTGTGTGGGATTAAAGGGAGAAGGCAGGGAATGGCATGAGGTGTATTGCTCATTTGGACAGTTGGTGAAGATGTGGGTCAAATATTCTCCTCTGCTTTAACAACACTGTAGTGTGCAGTTGCTGTGGTACAAGAATCTACTCCGACAGCAGTATGATAGACAACCACCCAGGAGACTAAATTTCCAAAAATTCCACATCACTAGATTTCCATGACTAAAGGAGACATGGGTTGTACATTTTCTCTCCTCCCAACAAGGCTATTTTGAGAAGGCTATAATTAAAGGATGAAAATTGCAGCTTGTTGGTATTTTAACTTTGCCCAACAATTTTTGCGACCCCAACATCAAGACCCTGATCCTGGAGGCTGCACAGCAACATGTTGCATTGCACAATCTTCCTGGAGTTGACTTTCTAATTGGCTGCCTCCCCACTTGTCCCATTCGGACTGTAGGCACGCTCCTGATGCAGCCAGCCCTCTGGGCCGCAGGGATAAGTCCATCGAAGCAGTGGGACAACCCGCTGGGTGGATTGTTTGGGCTGCAGGCGCAGATCTTCCTGGCCGCAGTTCCCTCTATGGGACATGCAGCCACTGGTGCTGACGGCCTCCCGGCTGCCACAGGGAGGCTGCCTCCATTGAAATAAATGTATCTCTGTGGCTGGAGCCCCTCTGCTGGCCAGAAAATGCTGACTTGGCAAAAATCAACCTTAATTTTGTCATAATTGACTTAATTGGTTGCATGGTACAGGCAGTAAAACTGTTTCTACAACTGCCCATGGGAAACATCTCCAGCAGAGGAAATGCATCAGAGAACCTTTCGTAGAAACAAAGAAGATAGGAGCAGGAGGAGGCCATTCAGCCCTTTGAGCCTGCCCCACCATTCATTGCGATCATGGCTGATCCTCCAACTCAGTAACCTTGTCCTGTTTTCCCCCCACACCCTATGATCCCTTTAGCCCCAATTTCACACCCCCCGTTCTTGGCACCCCCGCTGTGCCCCCAGCCCTGGCAGATGCTCCTGGCCAGCAGCAGAACTGTCAGCACACTCTGGCGACGTTGGACACTGCTTGTCCCCCATCCCACACCCTCAGCAGTCACGATTCCTGTTTCCCGATTAACTTTGCCTTCAATAATTCCTCCTGGCACAGGCGAAGCATCGCAAAGGCCTGGAGAATTCAAGGCAGAGCCCGTTAACATTAAGCCAACTGCCTTTACTGTGCAATTGGCATGCCCACGCCAGCATGCGGCGTAGAACACATTCATGCCACTGTCGAGGGATCTGAGCATGACATTCTGTTTGCCCCTGGCGCCAACCACAATTTTCGGCTGATGTCCATTCTCCGTCCAATCGTGTTTCCCGATTCCGGCGTCGGCTTACAAAGAATCTCGGCCATAATGTTTTGACTTCAGCTGCTTTCTGTGGTAGAGAATTCCACATGCTCACCACTCCCTGGGTGAATAAATCTGTTTTAATTTCAGTCCTGAATGGTTTACCCTGTTTCCTTAGACTACGGACCTCGGTTCTGGACTCCCCCACCATTGGGAACATCTTTCCTGCCTCTCCCTGTCTAGTTCTGTTAGAATTTTATCTGTTTCTAAGAGGATTCCCCCTCATTCTTCTAAATTCCAGCTAATAAAATTCTAACTAACTCAGTTTCTCTTCATACGTCAATCCCACCATCCCAGGAATCAGTCTGGTAAATATTCACTGCACTCCTTCTATAGCAAGAACATCCTTCCTCAGATAAGGAGACCAAAACTGCTCACAATATTCTAAATGTGGCCTCACCAAAGCCCTGTATAATTGCAACAACACATCCCTGCTCCTGTACTTGAATCTCTCACATTGAAGGCAAACATACTCCCCTATCTCAATCTATAATCATTCCAATAATATTCTGCCTTCATGTTTTTGTTACCAAAGTAGATTAGTGCACATTTACCCAGATTATACTGCATCTGCCATGTAATTGCCCACTCATTTAATTTGCCCAAATCACGCTGAACCATCTCTGCATCCTTCTCACAGCTCACCCTTCCACTCAGCTTTGTGTCATTTACAAATCCCCACTAGTCACTGCCTGCCAAAAATACACATTTATTTGTACTCTTTTGTCAACCAGTTTCTATCCACCTCAATACACTACCCCCAAACTCACATGCTTTAATTTTGCATGCTAATTTCTTATGTGGGACTTTGCTGAAAACCGTTTGAAAGTCCAAATACATCACATCATCAACTCAACTCGTTATATCCTCAAAGAATTCCAGTAGATTTGTCAAGCATGATTTCCCCTTTTTTAAATCTATGCTGGTTCTGTCTGATCCTGCCACTGTTTTCCAAGTGCTCTGTTATTACATTATTTACAGTGGACTCCATTATTTTACCCACTACCAACATCAAACTTACTGGTCTATAATTCCCTGCTTTCTCTCAACCTCCCTTTTTAAATAGTGGAATTAGCTACCCTCCAATCTGCAGGAACTGTTCCGCAGTCTGTAGAATCCTGGAAGATGACCCCCAATGCATCCACTATTTCTAAATCACTTCCTTAAGTACTCTGGGATGTAGATTATCAGGCCCTGGGCATGTTTCAGCCCCAATACCATTTCTCTACGAATATG
This sequence comes from Scyliorhinus canicula, assembly GCF_902713615.1. Taxonomy (NCBI): domain Eukaryota; kingdom Metazoa; phylum Chordata; class Chondrichthyes; order Carcharhiniformes; family Scyliorhinidae; genus Scyliorhinus; species Scyliorhinus canicula. Next base: position 406,972 of record NC_052161.1, read on the forward strand.
GATTTCCTTCAGTTCCTCCCTCTCACTAAACCCATTTTTCCGCAACGTGGCATTCCCCAATTTCTCCAGCTCCGCCACCACACCCCTCCACGTTTCCACAAGGCTGGAAAAATTCATCCTTCTGTGTGCCGCACAGTCCCACTGTACAGGACTGCCTCGGAACATGCTCCACAGATCACCACAAGGTGGGTTTGTTTACTGCTTCGTTATTTCAAACAGTCTGGAAAAAAACACTCAACAATTCACAAAGGAAGCATTCAGACAGTCTTTGAGAGCAGCAAGGAATCCTTTATACAACAAATAAAACTCAAACATTTAGTCAGATCTTTATATACTGCCTTCTAATTTAGGAAAATAAATCTGCTCTTTACTTCCTCATGTCTGAAAATTGAAGATGTCAATCTAACTACATGTTGCAAACAGAACATAGCACAATAAATTATGGGAATCATTAAATACTCAGCCTTTTTGAATAACAACGAGAAGGGTCTCGAAGAATAAGCCTAGTTTAGAATTAACTGGGAGCTGAAAGAGTTACACAGTGAAAAATTAATACTAAGAGGAAACAAACTCAGTTGGTGTTTAAGTTAGAGCATATCACCTTGAGTAAATAATCTTCAGCTCGCCGAATAAAAACCAACTGTTGCACAGGGAGTTACCCGCACCCTACTGAATAAGTCTGCATGGGTTTCCTCCGAGTGCTCCGGTTTCCTCCCACAATTCCCGAAAGATGTGTTGTTAGGTAATTTGGGCATTCTGAATTCTCCCTCAGTGTACCTGAACAGGTGCTGGACTGTGGCGACTCGGGGATTTTCACAGTAACTTCATTGCAGTGATAATGTAAGCCTGCCTGATTAGATTGTGACAATAATAAAGATTATTATTATGATCTTCTGAGCTAAACCCTTCCTCGCTATTGTCTTTCTGTCATCCTTTACTATCAGGACCACTCCACCTCCTTTTCCATCCCTCTGTCTTTTCAAAATGTTGTGGAACAGTGGTAGGGGGGGCAAACTAATTTGGAGAGAAACCTTTGAGATTTTAGAGGGCCACATTTTGATTGGGAGGGGGGGACGTCGGGGTGATGGAGGAGGGAGTTGGGGGGATGGGGAAGGAAGCAGGGCTATTTTTTTGGTTTTCAAGTGCACTTTCGGGCAGCACGGTGGTACAGTGGTTAGCACTGCTGCTTCACAGCTCCAGGGTCCCAGGTTTGATTCCCGGCTTGGGTCACTGTCTGTGCGGAGTCTGCACGTTCTCCCCGTGTCTGCGTGGGTTTCCTCCGGGTGCTCCGGTTTCCTCCCACAAGTCCCGAAAGATGCGCTGTTAGATGAATTAGATAGTCTTAATTCTCCCTCTGTGTACCCGAACAGGCGCCGGAATGTAGTGACATGGGGCTTTTCACAGTAACTTCATTGCAGTGTTAATGTAAGCCTACTTGTGACAATAAAGATTATTATTGTTACTGAAGGAAAAGCCTCCATTAGAGAGAGACCCATGGGATTCTCTGTCCCATCAGACCTGTTTTCCAGGGTGACGCGCCCCCACCAGCAGTGGGATCCTCTGTCCAGCAGCCGGCCAATGGGGTTTCCCATTGTGGCCACCCCACGCTGTCGGGAAACCGCGGGCATGAGTGCGCTGCCGACGAAGCGGAGGATCCCGCTGATGGAGAATCCCGCAGTCACTATTTGTCAGCTGACCAAGAATCCGGTCGCCCTATTATAGAAAGGATATTATTATACTAGAAAGTGGTATAATCAGACAAAGTCAGCATGTCTTTACGAAAGGAAAACTATGCTAGACAAATCTACTGGAACTCTTTGAAGATGTAGCAAGTGGAGTTGACCAGGGAGAACCAGTGGATGTGGTTTATTTAGGCTTTCAGAAGGCTTTCAACATGGTCTCACATAGCAGATTAATATGTAAAATTAAAACACATGGGATTACAGGTAGAATCTTCAGATGGATAGAAAACTGGTTAGCAGACAGGAAGCAAAGAGTTGGAATAAATGGGTCTTTTTCTGATTGGCAGGCAGTGACGAGCAGGGTACCGCAGGGATCGGTGCTAGGATCCTAACTGTTCACATTATATATTAATCATTTATACAAGGGAACAAAATGCGTGATCTCCAAACTTACAGATGATACAAAGTTGGGTGACCAACCTACAACCTCCCTTTTCCTCTCCAAATACCTTGAACGTATTGTTGCTGCTGAGCAGGATAACACAAAGGGATGTCTACAGAGGGATATATACAGGTTAAATGAGTGGGGGAAAACGTGGCAGATGAAATATTATGCAGGAAAATGTTATGCACTTTGGTAGGAAAAATAAAGGAGCTGATTATTATTTAAATTGAGAATGCTGCAGAAAGCTGTGGCACAGAGGGATTTGGGGATCCTTGTTCATGAAACCCAGACAGCTAGCATGCAAGTTCAACAGGTCATTGGAAAGGCAAATGGAATGTTGGCCTTTATTTCAAAGAGGATGGAGTATAAAAATTGGGAAATCTTGCTAAAACTATACAAAGGACTCGTTAGACCACACCTGGGATACTGTGAACAGGATTCGTCCCCTTATCTAAGGACAGATATACTGGTATTGGAGGCAGTCCAGAGAAGGTTCACTGGGCTGATCTCGGGGACAGAGGGATTTCCTTATGAGGAAGGTTGAATAGGTTGGGCCTGTACTCATTGGAGTTTAGAAGATAGAGAGGGGGCCTTCTTGATACATAGGATTTTCCGGGGCCTTGACAGGGTAGATACTGAGAGGATGTTTCCCATTGAGTGAACCTAGCACCAGAGGACATAATCTCAATGTAAGGATTCATCCATTTGAGACAGATGAGGTGGAATTTCTTCTCTCAGAGCATAGGGACTTAGGGGCAGCACAGTAGCACACGTGGCTAGCACTGTGGCTTCACAGCACCAGGGTCCCAGGTTCGATTCCCTGCTGGGTCACGTTCTCCCCGCGTCTGCATGGGTTTCCTCCAGGTGCTTTGGTTTCCTCCCACAGTCCAAAACGTGCAGGTTAGGTGGATTGGCCATGCTAAATTACCCTTGGTGTCCAAAAAGGTTCGGAGGGGTTATTGGGTTATGGGGATAGGGTGGAAGTGAGGGCTTAAGTGGGTCGGTGCAGACTCGATGGGCCGAATGGCCTCCTTCTGCACTGTATGTTCGATGTTCTATAGCGAATGTGTGGAATTCTTTACTGCAGAGAGCTGTAGATGATAATAATAATCTTTATTGTTACAAGTAGGCTTGCATTAACACTGCAATGAAGTTACTGTGAAAATCCCCTAGTCGCCACATTCCGGCGCCTGCTCGGGTACACAGAGGGAGAATTAAGACTATCTAATTCATCTAACAGCGCATCTTTCGGGACTTGTGGGAGGAAACCGGAGCACCCGGAGGAAACCCACGGCGACACGGGAGAAAGTGCAGACTCCACATAGACAGTGACCCAAGCCGGGAATCGAATCTGGGACCCTGGCGCTGTGAAACAACAGTGCTAACCACTGTGCTACTGTGCCGCCCATATAGGCTGTTCAAGGCTGAGATAGAAATACTTTTAATCAGTAAGGGAATCAAGGGTTATGGGGATAAGGCGGGAAAATGGAATTGAGGATTTTCACATCAGATCAGTCATGCTCTCATTAAATGGCAGTGAAGACACACTGAGCCAAATTGCCGACTTCAGCTCCTACATCTTATGGTCTAATTCAGGATGTGCAACAGATACTTACCTTGCCAGCAATGCTCACACTCCATGAAAGAATTGAAAAAGTCACTGAACAATCTAAACTTGACAAGTGGGCCTGAATGATGTGGGAACCACCATGTTGACCATGCTATTTACCATTCATGACAGGCCTTAATTAAAGAAAGGTGGAATTTGCAGACTATAGCAGCTGTTGGAATACCCTTCATTATGGGTTAGATAAAAATAAATACCACACTTTTAAGTACTGTAATTAACTATTCCTTTCTACTGGTTTCAATCAGTCACGCCATTCACACTTAAACTCACCAGTTTCACAATGACAACCTTTCCCACATCACATTCAAAGGTCAGGTTTATCAACACTAGTTTGCCACATCTTATATGGCTATTCTGGCATCACTCGAGAAAGCAACTTACTTTCTTCCCAGTCAACTGTGTCATTAAATCTCTGTCCCTTGTCTCTCCTACCACAAGTCCAATAACCATTTTAGGGGCACTTGAACTTTTGAAACTACCTCGTCTCTTTCTATGCTTTCCTCTTCCCACCATCCTGCTCTCTCCTTCCAAGCCCTGAAGTCTTTCTCAAATTTCTTTCTGGGCTCTGAACTCATCTAATTCAGGAGGCCCATATTCTGCTCCCTTGATCCCACTCCTGCTCATCTGCCGGCTACATTCTCCTGGCCCCTACTCTGGCTGACATTGTAAATGGTTCCCTTGTCTCCCATTCAAAACCTTCACCAAAAGATATTCAAAGAATCTCCCCTACACGCCCAACCTACTTCCCTTTCCTCTCCAAAGACCATGAACTTCTTCTTGCTGCTCAAATCTGTGCCCACCTTTCCTACAACCGCATGCTGGAATTTCGTAATTAGGTTTTGTTTTTGCCACAACATCATTTCCTCGATAATTCCCCAAGGCTCCCTCCCCTACATGCTGACAACATCCATTTGCACTACTCAAGGAGATATGACTGATGTCCTTAAAATAATGAAAGGATTAGACTCATTCCAAGTGTATTTGAGTTCCATAGATGAGGATGACCAGTGGACATAAGCATGTTTACAAAAGCATAAACACCAGGTATGAACCACTTTGGCCAAAGACCCGCTTCAATGCTGTACATTCGTCATCATTCTATGTAATTTGGCTGCAGACAGCACTGGGCCAGTTCGTCGCAAGCTGTAAAGTGCAGTGAAAAGATCTCCAAACAATACTGAGACAAAGTTGAAGAGGGCAATAAATGGATTAGGAAGATGCTACTCACCAGGCAAGAAAGGGATGCAGCGCAATTTAGGATCCTTCTGTCCTCCTTCGACAGGAAACTTGTCCAGGAGCTGCATCTGTAAAAAGGAAAGAAGAGCACAATGTTTGTTACACACCCATATACATACAGCACTATTTAAATGTTTGTTACACACCCATATACATACAGCACTATTTAAATGTTTGTTACACACCCATATACATACAGCACTATTTAAATGCACTCTTAGTACAGAATTGCACAACAATCAACATAGCAACACCAGGATCCACCCTGTACCACACGTGTATTGAGCCATACAATCAAACATCGTCAATGTAAAAGGAGATCATTCTGCTGATTGTCCTTTGGGGAAATCTAAAACTAATCTCTCTCTCCCACTCCTCTCTCTCTCCCACTCCTTCTCCACTGTCATGTATCTGACTTTCTCCAGTCATGGGTAACACGGTGGCACATTGGATAGAAGCATTGCTGCTTCACAGTGCCGGAGACCCAGGTTCGATTCGGATCTTGGGTGACTGAGTTTTTCTCCTGATGTCTGCGTGGGTTTCTTCCGGGTGTTCCTGTTTCCTCCCACAATCCAAAGATGTGCGGGTTAGATGGATCAGCCATGCTAAATTGCCCTTTAGTGTCCAAAGGTTAGGTGGGGTTACGGGGATAAGGGAGTGGGCCTAAGTTAGGGTGCGCTTCAGAGAGTCTGTGCAGACTCGATGGGCAGAATGGCCTCCTTCTGCACTGTGGGAATTCTATGATTCTATGGCACCTTCCCTGCTGTGGAAATGTATCCAATTTTTCCTGAAAAGAAACAATGAAATTTGCCTCGATTATTCAGTGGAAAAGCCTTGCCGTTTCCAACTGGATTGCTGAATCATACTTTTATCTCAGCCCACTCTCAAGACAACCCTTTTGTTATCTCTAACTTAGGTTTCTCCTGTACCCTCCTTCTTGCCTCCTATCCTCTATAAATTCTAACTTGTCCAAAGTTCAGCAGTTAAGATCCTGCTCCATTCTCCCGAAGACTTCATCCTTGATGACTTGCATTTGCCTTAGGTCCTGACGCAACTGAATTTAAAATCCTTGTCTTCATCTTCAAATTCCCTCTATTGTCTTCAGCTCGACCCAATTCTAAAACTTGGTATTTTCCAACTTGGTATCCCTCCTGCACTGTTCAGTCTTCCACATCTCAATTCACATTATTGGGACCAGAACCTTCAATGTCTTGCCCTACACTGGCACTCCTCTCCTGAGGTTGCAACTTTTTCCAAATGCTCCATTTTGATCAAGTTTACAGGACGTTTTCTAATTCTCCCATGATGGTTCAGTATCCATTTCTCCTTGAATCTGTAAAGTGCCTTGGAGGCTTTTTCTGTTAAAGCATTACACAGTTTCAAGCTTGTCATTCCGTACAGTAGCTTTCTGTTCAGAATGGGAAGGCACTGAAGATTCCCAATAGAAGATCCAAGAAGGATTGGTGCACCTTGGTTTTGTGTAGCCCATGTCAGCTCACAATTCTGGAACACAAAAGCTGGATCTGTGCGACACACTGTAACCCAAAAAATATTCCACCATTCCGCAGCTCTCTTGCTGCATGTTTCTGTCATTGTGGCTTTTGTTCACAGGATGGAGTCTTTTTGCTTCCAACAATTTCCAAGATCCATCTCAGTCACCTTCCATGATCCTGTTAGCTGCATGATACAATAATAATGGAGTGTACTGACCAATAGTGACAATCAAACTCTGGCAATGAGTTTACAGGGCTTCAATATTAAAAATCTGCTCAATATCCATCTTTTTGACTCAGGTTTCGCTCACCTCTCCTAATCTCTCGCTCAGCATCAGATTTAATGATCCCCATGGTGACATTTCTTGGGGTGTTTCTTTGAGTTAAATGTGCTACAGAAAATATATATTTGTTTAATATAAATTTTGAGTACCCAATTCATTTTTTCCAATTAAGGGGCAATTTAGTGTGGCCAATCCATCTACCCTGCACATCTTTGGGTTGTGGGGGGCGAAAACCACGCAAACACGGGGAGAATGTGTAAACTACACACAGACAGTGACCCAGAGCCGGGAACGAACCTGGGACCTCAGCGCTGTGAGGCAGTACAGAAAATATATTGTTGAAAAGAAAATTAACTGAAAGTAAAGAAAATACTGGCAAAGATCTCCACACTGAATGCTGCCAGGTCTTTCCCCCACTCCCCAAACATGTAGAGAGTACACAATCCCAACATCTAACTCACACCAAGCCCTCAGTCAAATTAACAATCTTAAAAATAGATTTTCAAGGGAAATATCTCTGAATCCATCCAAACTACCTCTTCCTTCTTCGCAATCTAATTGAGTGTGTTGAAAAAAACAAAATTCTGAAGCAGTGGAAACTTTATTTGGCCTTTCCAACTGGTTTAACGGGCCAGTCACTCACTAGCAGAGCAGTTTCTCAATTCTGATGACTGTCATCCTGCCAACACAGTCCCAGGATACACGGCATCACAATATCACAGCACAGATCCACTGTTGATCCTATGCCAAGAAGAGAGACAGCCTCTTACTATAGTCCCTCTATTGCCAACATTTCCCTATAAGTACTTGTCCAGTGGTCTAATCCAGGAAAATAACAATGCTAGCCACACACAATCATGAACTGGATATCACGTTACTTCAATTTCCCACAGGTGAACACCTGGATTCGGGAAGTTGAATCCAAATGTTTAAAGTATTTTATACCACATTGTTACAATAATGATGTTTAAGATTATGTTTTGGGCAGTGCTTCTTCGTCATTTCTGTTAAGTTCCAGTTCTACTCCTCTATAAATTAACTCCCTTGTCACGGAGTCCAATAGCCTAATTTGGCAATGTGCTCTGCCGAGTACTAATGAAAATTTCTTTCTGTATGTTATACATGAGGTCACTGGATTTCACTCTTTACAGAAAACAAACCAAATTACAAATCATGATACCATCACCTTGGTATAAAAAGATTTTTACTCATCCAATGACTTTGAGCACCTATTTAGAAAATGAATTTTGTTAGGATCCAGTTAGGGACTAGTAACTTTTTATTTAAAGTTGGAAGTTGGAACCCAGTTACCCACAAGGAGAATAGAGCTGCAAGATTTCACACTTTAAACAACAAAATAAACTTCACAATACAAAGTCAGAAAAGTAAAACAAACTACAATATCAATTTTATACTCTCCACAAAACATGAGGTAAGACAACAAAATCATAAGACATAGGAGCAGAATTAGGCCACTCGGCCCATCGAGTCTCCTCCGCCATTCAATCATGGCTGACATTTGTTTCCCATTCTCCTGCCTTCTCCCCATAACCCCTGACCCCCTGATTAATCAAGAACCTATCTATCTCTGTCTTAAAGACACTCAGTGATTTGGCCTCCAAAGCCTTCTGCGGCAGAGTTCCACAGATTCACCTCCCTCTGGCTGAAGAAATTCCTCCTCATCTCTGTTTTAAAGGATCATCCCTTTAGTCTGAGATGGTGACCCCTAGTTCTATCTTTACCTACAAGTGGAAACATTCTCTCCACGTCCACTCTATCCAGGCTTTGCAGTCTCCTGTAAGTTTCAATAAGATCCCCCTTCATCCTTCTAAACTCCAATGAGTACAGACCCAGAGTCCTCAAATGTTCCTCATACGACGAGCTCTTCATTCCAGGGATCATTCATATGAACCTCCTCTGGACCCTTTCCAAGGCCAGCACATCCTTCCTTAGATACCGGGTCCAAAACTGCTCACAATACTCCAAATGGGGTCTGACCAGAGCCTTATACAGCCTCAGAAGTACATCCCTGGTCTTGTATTCTCGCTCTCTTGACATGAATGCCAACATTGCATTTGCCTTCTTCACTGCCGATTGAACCAGCACGTTAACCTTAAGAGAATCGTGAACAAGGACTCCCAAGTTCCTTTGTGCTTCTGATTTTCTAAACATTTCCCCATTTAGAAAAGTCTATACCTCCTCCATTCCTCCTTCCAAAGTCCATAACCTCACACTTTTCCACATTGTATTCCATATGACACTTCTTTGCCCACTGTCCTAGCTTGTCCAAGTCCTTCTGCAGCCCCCTTGCTTCCTCAATACTACCTGTCCCTCTACAGATCTTTGTATCATCTGCAAACTTTACAACAGTGCCTTCAGTTCCTTCTTCCAGATCATTAATGTATATTGTGAAAAGTTGTGGTCCCAGCACAGACCCTGAGGCACACCACTAGTCACCGGCTGCCATCCTGAAAAAGGCCCCTTTATCCCCGCTTTCTGCCTTCTGCCAGTCAGCCAATCCTCTATCCATGCCAGGATCTTATCCTTAACGCCATGGGCTCTAAACTTGTTGAACAGTCGCCTATGTGGCACCTTGTCAAAGTTCTTCTGGAAATCTAAATAAATCACTGATTCTCCTTTGTCTAACTTCCTTGTTACTTGCTCAAAGAACTCTGAACAGATTTGTCAAAGATGGCCTCCCGTTGAGGAACAGTAGTGACCCAACTGTCCCCAGCCACTGATGCAGCTGCCTCCCCTCCCCAGTGTCCTCTCAGTGATCCTCAAACTGCTTAGCCCTCTGTGTGCTACTGCTACTTCCAGCTGTGTCCCCAGGATACACATCAGAGGTGGGGGCACCCTGCTGTTTACCACGTCCTGTGACCTTTGATGCCCCTAGCAGGCATCCTCTGGAGGGCCCGGAGTCGGAGAGCCCATGCCAACTTGGCAAGGACACAGGCCTGGCCGTGCCACCCTGTTCTGTGCGCTGACCCCGAAACACGCCATTGTGTTTTTTTAATGTATTTTATTACAAACATGTATCGAAACAGGTTGCAGCAAATAAACACCCCGGGAAACATACTTCCCAGCAATCAACAATACAGTCGGTACAAAGTTTTTCCCTTTATCACCCACCACCCCCCACCCCCACTGTGACGAATAGCTCCTCAAACACGGTCACAAACATCCCCCACCTTTTCTCAAACCCCCCTGCTGAGCCCCTTAACTCAGACTTTATCTTCTCCAACCTGCAGGAAGTTGTACAGGTCACCCAACCGTGCCGCAACCCCCAGTCGGTGGCGATGCCGACCGCCACTCCAGCAAAATTCGCCGCCGTGCAATCAGAGAGGCAAAGGCCAAGACATCAGCTTCCTCCTCTCCATGAGCTCCGGCTTCTCTGAAATCCAAATATCGCCACCAAAGGGTCTGGGTCCACTCCCTCATCCACTATCCTGGCTAAGACCGCTAACACCCCCACCCAGAATTTTCCCAATTTTTTGCAACCCCAAAACATGAGCGTGTAATTTACTGGGCACGGCCACACCTCACACACATCTGCTACCCCCTGAAAGAACCCACTCATTCTCGCCCGAGTCATATGCACCCTGTGCACCACCTTAAACTGTATCAGGCTCATCTTTGTACAGGAGGAGGTCCCCTACGCAGTGCCTCACTCCATGCTCCCCAATTGATCTCATCTCCCAACTCCCCTTCCCATTTCTCCTTGATCTTCACCACCCGCTAACCTCCCTGCTCTCCCAGCCACTTTTATATATCCCCAACTCCTCCCTCCCCTTCCACATCCGTAAGCAGCAGTCGCTCGAAGCACTCCATACCTGGGGGGGCTTGGACACTCGAGAGCTGGTGATCGCCATCATCTCCCTGTAGGGAGGCTCCGGGTCTGCCTCCAGGGCTCTCTGCTTCTGTAGGACCCTGGGGGGTCACCTTGGGATGGAGAAGCAACTGGATTGAGCTCCAGATGCCCCGGTGTCACCTGGCTCTGCCAGACCTGACCGCTCCCCAATGTCCGCACCATGGCGTTGATTCCCTCCACAATGCCCCTCTGTGACCGGGCCACACTCTGCAGTGCCTCAACAATGTCCCCCAGAGTCTGGGACATGCTGACGAGGCCATCGCTGACTGGTCTACTCCTTGGACAGGACTGCTCATTGTGCTGACGTCATGCTCCAGACCCTACGCTGCGGTCGCCACTCTGGCAGTGTTGGCCTCGGTATTGCGCATTGCCCGTGTCATCTCCTGTGCCCTTAGCAACTGGGACTCCTCCAATTGGCTATGGACTTGCTGGAGTGTCACTGACATCCCCTCTGAATCACACGGCCTCATCGACTGCATCAGTTCCGGGATACCCGGAGGTTCAGACTCAGACTGCGACTCAGCTGGGTTGGTGGATACAGTCGACCGCCCACTGCTGTCCCTCCTGGACCTTCCTGCCTGCACCTGACATGCATCAGCACCATGAGGTGTTCACCAGAATGTGCCACCGAAGCCTGACCACTACTTTCACCCGAGGTGTGTCTCTGGTTTAAGGTGGGATGACAGCTGTGACATCCCAACTGTGGCATCCTCGGTGCTCTTCTCCGAGGTGTTCTCTTCGAAGGCAGTGGGTGCAGGGGGCCTGCGACAGGTCATCAGGGTGGGGGCAGGTGGGTTTTTTTTCACTCAGAATAATAATCTTTATTATTGTCACAAGTAGGCTTACATTAATACTGCAATGAATTTACTGTGAAAAGACCCTAGTCGCCACACTCCGGTGCCTGTTCGGGGACACAGAGGGAGAATTCAGAATGTCCAATTCACCTGACAGCACGTCTTTCGGGACTTGTGAGAGGAAACCGGAGCACCCGGAGGAAACCCACGCAGACACTGGGAGAACGTGCAGACTCCGCACAGACAGTAACACAATCAAGAATCAAACCCAGGATCATGGTGCTGTGGACATATGTGAGAAATATTAGAATGACTAGAGCGAGGATGGGTCCGATCAAGGACAGTAGCGGGAGATTGTGTATTGAGTCAGAAGAGATAGGAGAAGTCTTGAACGAGTACTTTTCTTCAGTATTTACAAATGAGAGGACAGAGTGAAACAGACTGGTAAGCTCGAGGAGATACTTGTTAGGAAGGAAGATGTGTCTGGCATTTTGAAAAACTTGAGGATAGACAAATCCCCCGGGTCTGACGGGATATATCCAAGGATTCTATGGGAAGCAAGAGATGAATTTGCAGAGCCATTGGCAATGATGTTTTCATCCTCACTGTCAACATGGGTGGTACCAGGGAATTGGAGAGTGGCAAATGTCGTGCCCCTGTTCAAAAAAGGGAATCGGGATAACCCTGGGAATTACAGGCCAGTTAGTCTTACTTCAGTGGTAGGCAAAGTAATGGAAAGGGTACTGAGGGATAGGATTTCTGAGCATCTGGAAAGAGACTGCTTGATTAGGGATAGTCAGCACGGATTTGCGAGGGGTGGGTCTTGCCTAACAAGTCTTATTGAATTCTTTAAGGAGGTGACCAAGCACGTGGATGAAGGTAAAGCAGTGGATGTGGTGTACATGGATTTTAGTAAGGCAAGGTTCCCCATGGTAGGCTTATGCAGAAAATAAGGAGGCATGGGATAGTGGGAAATTTGGACAGTTGGATAACGAACTGGCTAACTGATAGAAGTCAGAGAGTGGTGGTGGCTGGAAAATATTCAGCCTGAGCCCAGGTACCAGTGGCGTACCGCAGGGATCAGTTCTGGGTCCTCTGCTGTTTGTGATTTTCATTAATGACTTGGATGAGGGAGTTGAAGGGTTGGTCAGTAAATTTGCAGACGATACAAAGATTGGTGGAGTTGTGGATAGTGAGGAGGGCTGTTGTCGGCTGCAAAGAGACATAGATAGGATGCAGAGCTGGGCTGAGAAGTGGCAGATGGAGTTTAACCCTGAAAAGTTTGTGGTTGTCCATTTTGGAAGGACAAATATGAATGCGGAATACAGGTTTTTTTTTTAAATTTAGATTACCCAATCATTTTTTCCAATTAAGGGGCAATTTAGCGTGGCCAATCCACCTACTCTGCACATTTTTGGGTTGTGGGGCCGAAACCCACGCAGACACGGGGAGAATGTGCAAACTCCACACGGACAGTGACCCAGAGCCGGGAACGAACCTGGGACCTCAGCGCCGTGAGGCGGTTGTGCTAACCACTAGGCCACCGTGCTGCCCTCGGAATACAGGGTTAACGGTAGGGTTCTTGGCAATGTGGAGGAGCAGAGAGATCTTGGGGTCTATGTTCATAGATCTTTGAAAGTTGCCACTCAAGTGGATAGAGCTGTGAAGAAGGCCTATGGTGTGCTAGCGTTCATTAGCAGAGGGATTGAATTTAAGAGCTGTGAGGTGATGATGCAGCTGTACAAAACCTTGGTCAGGCCACATTTGGAGTACTGTGTGCAGTTCTGGTCACCTCATTTTAGGAAGGATGTGGAAGCTTTGGAAAAGGTGCAAAGGAGATTTACCAGGATGTTGCCTGGAATGGAGAGTAGGTCATACGAGGAAAGGTTGAGGGTGCTAGGCCTTTTCTCATTAGAATGGAGAAGGATGAGGGGCGACTTGATAGAGGTTTATAAGATGATCAGGGGAATAGATAGAGTAGACAGTCAGAGACTTTTTCCCCAGGAACAAATCATTCCAAGGGGACATAAATTTAAGGTGAATGGGGGAAGATATAGAGGGGATGTCAGAGGTAGGTTCTTTACCCAGAGAGTAGTGGGGGCATGGCATGCACTGCCTGTGGAAGTAGTTGAGTCGGAAACATTAGGGACCTTCAAGCGGCTATTGGATAGGTACATGGATTAGGGTAGAATGATGGAGTGTAGATTAATTTGTTCTTAATCTAGGACAAAAGTTCAGCACAACATCGTGGGCCGAAGGGCCTGTTCTGTGCTGTATTTTTCTATCTATGTTCTTCTATCTATCCATCTAACCATTGTGCTACTGTGCCGACCATAGGATGTGGGCGTCGCTGGCTGGGCCAGATTTATTGCCCCTCCCTGCCCGAGGACATTTAAGAGTCATCCACATCGCTGTGGGTCTGGAGTCACATGTCAGCCAGACCGGGTAAGGACGGCAGATTTCCTTCCCTAAAGGACATTAGTGAACCAGATGGGTTTTTACACAATCGACAATGGTTTCAAGGTCATCATTTGACTTTTAATTCCAGAGTCTTATTGAATTCAAACTCTGCCAACTGCCTTGCCGGGGTTCCCAGAGCATGACTTTCCATCTCAGGATTACCAGTCCCGTGACAATACCACCACGCCACTACTTCCCCGCGGATCTCAGCATCAGTGACCGATCTAGGGCAGCACGGTGGCCGAGTGGTTAGCACAGCTGCCTCACGGCGCTGAGGTCCCAGGTTCGATCCTGGCTCTGGGTCACTGTCCGTGTAGAGTTTGCGCATTCTCCCCATGTCTGCGTGGGTTTCGCCCCCACAACCCAAAGATCTGCAGGGTAGGTGGATTGGCCACGCTAAATTGCCCCTTAAGTGGAAAAATAATTGGGTAATCTAAATGTATATATTTTTTTAAAATTCAGTGACCGATCTGCCCTTGGCCAAGTGCGCGACCTCCAACGCTTGTTCCTCGACCTGAGGTCCAGCAACCTGCCGCCCATCTGGGCCCTTGCCCACCGATTGTGCCCAACATCTCCTGTGGGGACACAAGGGGGGGGGGGTGGTGTACGGTGGGGGTTGGGGGGGCATTGTGAGCCGGACGCTGCATGCTTCACAGGGAGCGGGAGGTGAGGATAGCATGGCTGGGAACGGGCACTGCCGAGCACGCGTGGTGTGCACTGGTGGGTGCCATGGTGGGTGCCATGGTGGGTGCCATGGTGTGCGCCATGGTGGGTGCCATGGTGTGCACTGGTGGGTGCCATGGTGGGTGCCATGGTGGGTGCCATGGTGGGTGCCATGGTGGGTGCCATGGTGGGTGCCATGGTGTGCTGGTGCACAGGTGTGGTCCTGTGCTGGGAAGAGTGGTTCCAGGCAGAGTCTACAGGGAGGTGAAGGCGGTGGGGCAGTAGCAAGGGATGGCATGCAGGACTGGTGCCAAGGGGCTGATGCCACTCACCCCCGTGGCACCTTGGAGGCAGTTGAGCTTCTTGCGGCACTAGGTCCTCCTGGTGATACTCCTCGAGCTGACAGCCAGTGCCACTACCTCCAAGGCAACACTGCCTGCCATCTGGCTGACTCTCCGACCCCCTTGGGGGAACAGGGTATCCCTCCTGGACTCAACCATGTCTATGAGCCTGGCCAGGTCAGTGCAGCGGCATGAATACGTGCTGTCTGGGGTTTGTTCTGTGGGATCGGTTTAAGTACTGCTCCCCCCCTCGTTAGCAGGGTTCTGCTGGGCACAGGCCCGGCCAATGAGCTGGCGGGATGGACATTTGCGGCGTAAAGCCCTTGGGGGCATCGTTAAATGGTCTAATCAATGTTAGATACAAGAACAGGAAAATCGGGGGAAACGCTAGGGCAGCATGGTAGCACAGTGGTTAGCACAATTGCTTCACAGCTCCAGGGTCCCAGGTTCCATTCCTGGCTTGGGTCACTGTCTGTGCGGAGTCTGCACGTTCTCCCCATGTCTGCGTGGCTTTCCTCCGGGTGCTCCGGTTTCCTCCCACATTCCAAAGATGTGCAGGTTAAGTGGATTGGCCATGCTAAATTGCCCTTAGTGTCCAAACAAAAAAAGTTGGGTGCGTTTCTGGGTTACGGGGATAGGGTGGAGGTATGGGCTTGGGTGGTGTGCTCTTTCCAAGGGACAGTGTAGACTCAATGGGCCAAATGGCCTCCTTCTGCACTGTAAATTCTATGATAAAACAGCCGGCGATTCCCACTCGCTACCACACTTTATTTGGTTACACTGTACCCCAGCAGCTATAGATTTAAGTGGGCTTAATTCAGTGATGTTTGTAGGAAAGGGTTTAGTTAGGTTCATGTCAAACATAGGTGTTTGCGTGTGGGGGTTTTTTTGGTTTCAGTTCGAACTGTATCGCTATTGAGCTGAGAGTGAGTTTATGACGGGTAAAGTAAAATAAATATCTGGAGAAAGAGTAAGTTGCTCAGCAACCAAGGGTCACATTAGGGAAAATACCTTAATTTGGCTTTCACAGGGGCAGCACGTGGTACAGTTGTTAGCACTGCTGGCTCACAGCACTGAGGACCCGGGTTCAAATCCTGGCCCTGGGTCACTGTCCATGTGGAGATTGCATATTCTCCCCGTGTCTGTGTGGGTTTCACCCCACAACCCAAAGATGTACAGGTTAGGTGGATTGGCCACGCTAAATTGCCCCTTAATTGGAAAAAAAAATTGGGTACTCTTAAATTTATTTTTTTTAAATTGGTTTCAACTGGAAAGAGTGTCACAGAGGACAGAAAACCTCTCTCTCAGCTTTGCCAGCAGAAAAGCCATACAGTGGATCAAACGGAAAGGAAACAAGTGCCAGAAACCTGAAGAATAGCTAGTTAAGGAAAGTAGAGAAATATGAACAGGGTAATGGTCACTGAAGGTAAAGAAAGAGCTGAATGTGTAGACCTAGGTGAAATTGACAAGAGAAAAGCCAGAGATTAGAAGCAATTCGAAGTTTGGTGTCCAGCCTTTGAAGACAATAGTATTTTGTCGGGAACTGAGCACCTGAGTTTTTGTACAGGACTTTGGATACATCTTGTAGTCAGGCATGGTCACACAGTGGTTAGCACAGTTTCCTCACAGCACCAGGGACCCAGGTTCAATTCCAGCCTTGGATGATTGCATGGAGTTTGTACGTTCTCCGTGTTTATGCGGGTTTCCTCCCACAGTTCAAAGACGTGAAGAACAAAGAAAAGTACAGATTAGGAACAGGCCCTTCGGCCCTCCAAGCCTGCACCGACCATGCTGCCCGTCTAAACTAAAATCTTCTGCACTTCCGGGGTCCGTATCCCTCCAGTCCCATCCAATTCATGTATTTGTCAAGCTGTCCCTTAAGCATCACTATCACCCCTGCTTCCACCACCTCCTCTGGCAGCGAATCCCAGGCACCCACTACCCTCTGTGTAAAACAACTTACCTCGTACATCTCCTCTAAACCTTACCCCTCGCACCTTAAACCTATGCCCTCCAGTAATTGACCCCTCTACCCTGGTGAAAAGCCTCTGCCTATCCACTCTGTCTATGCCCCTCATAATGTTGTAGACCTCTATCAGATCGCCCCTCAACCTCCGTCGTTCCAGTGAGAACAAACCGAGTTTATTCAACCTCTCCTCATAGCTACTGCCCTCCATACCAGGCAACATCCTGGTAAATCTCTTCTGCACACTCTCTAAAGCCTCCACATCCTTCTGGTAGTGTGGCGACCAGAATTGAACACTATGCTCCAAGTGTGGCCCAACTAAGGTTCTATACAGCTGCAACATGACTTGCCAATTTTTATACTCGATGCCGCGGCCAATGAAGGCAAGCATGCCGTATGCCTTCTTGACTACCTTCTCCACCTGTGTTGCCCCTTTCAGTGACCTGTGGACCTGTACACCTAGATCTCTCTGACTGCCAATACTCTTGAGGGTTCTACCATTCACTGTATTTTCCCTACCTGCATTAGACCTTCCAAAATGCATTACCTCACATTTGTCCGGAGTTTCCATCTGCCATCTCTCCGCCCAAGTCGCCAAAGAATCTAAATCCTGCTGTATTCTCTGACAGTCCTCATCGCTATCCGCAATTTCACCAACCTTTGTGTCATCTGCAAACTTACTAATCAGCCAACCTTTGTGTCGTCTGCAAACTTACCAATCAGAAACTTCAGAGCATTGCCATACTAAATTGCCCTAGTGTCCAAGGGTGTGCAGATTAGGTTGTGAGGATAGGGCGGGGGAGGGGACTAGGTACAGAGCTTTTTTGGAGGGCCGTTGCAGACTCAATGGGCTGAAAGGCCTCCTTCTGCACTGTAGGGATTCTATGAGAACAAAATAAATACTGAAAGGAGATTTGAAAACCTGAAGGCAGATCCTTGATTAATCAGCTGAGAGAAAACCTGGTGAATCCTTGATGAAAACAGCTGATGGAGCATGGTAAGAAGTCTTACAACACCAGGTTAAAGTCCAACAGGTTTGTTTCAAACACGAGCTTTCGGAGCACGGCTCCTTCTTCAGGAGCATGGTGTCTCAGTGGTTAGCACTGCTGTCTCATGGCACTGAGGACCCAGGTTCAATCCCGGCCCCACGACACTGTCCGTGTTTTCCTGCATGACGTACCACATGCAGTGGGATTCTCCATTCCCACAGCCAGCCAATGGGGTTTCCATTGTGGCCATTCCATGCCATCAGGAAGCCCATGGGCGTGGGTGAGATACCAGCAGACCAGAGGATCGTGATGACAGAGAATTCCGCTGCTGACCTTTTAGTCACAAATTGGCCAGACTCCTAACACCAAGATTCAGAAACAAAAATGAAACTATTTTTATCTTTCTCAATATACAAATTTTCATAGAATGCACAGGGTCCCGACAGGGCTGAAGGCGGCCATTCGGCCCATTGAGTCTGCAATGACCCTCTGAAAGAGCACCATACCCAGGCCCATTGCCCCTCCCCATCTCCAAAATCCCACCTAACCAGCGCATCTTTGGACATGAAGGGGCAATTCATCATTTCCAATCCCCCCAAATTGCACATTTTTGGACTGTGGGAGGAAACTCACACAGACACGTTGAGAACGTGCAAACTCCACACAATCACCCATGGCCGGAATTGAACTCTGGTCTCTTGTCGCAATGAGGCAGCAGTGCTAACCACTGTGCCACCCTTGTGTATATAATTTCAATTTAAAATTATACATTTTTCAGAACACCCATTAATCTCAGTCTTTCTGCTGAGATTTGTATCACTCTCACATTATACACATTTTCTCTCAACTTTAATGTCACATCAGGGCATAGATTACAAAAGCAGGGCGGTCATGATGGAGTTATATACAACTTTGGTGAGGCCACAGCTGGAGTACTGTGTGCAATTCTGGTCGCCACATTATAGGAAGGATGTGATTGCACTGGAGGGGGTGCAGAGGCGATTCACCAGGATGTTGTCTGGGATGGAACATTTAAGTTACGAAGAGAGGTTGGATAGGCTTGGAATGTTTTCTCTGGAGCCGAGAAGACTGAAGGGTGACCTGATTGAGGTGTACAAGATTATGAGGGGCATGGACAGGGTGGATAGGGAACAGCTGTTCCCCTTAGTTGAAGGGTCAGTTACAAAGGGACACAAATTCAAGGTGATGGATGGGTGGGTTAGGTGGTATTTAAGGAATCCTGAGAGAGGTGCTTGTCTGGAACGCACTGCCTGGGAGGGTGGTCAAGGCAGGTTGTCTCACATCCTTTAACAAGTACCTGGATGAGCACTTGGCATGTTTTAACATTCCAGGCTAGGGGCCAAGTGCTGGCCAATGGGATTAGGTAGGCAGGTCAGGTGCTCTCATGCGTCAGTGCAGACTCGATGGGCCGAAGGGCCTCTTCACTAATATTATGTGATCTGCTTGTTGTGAGGATGTTGTTTGAATGGACTCACGTGTAAAATACTAACAATGCCACCGAGAGATACCCTTCAGGGGCCGGATTCCCCATCTCGGAGTCTAAGTCTTGAAGCCAACGGAGAATCCGTGGGCTTTCAAGTCACAAAAATCGGCACCACACCTGTACCGATTCTGCTACTGGTGAGGAGATAGCACCTGCACCGCGTGGAACACCATCGAAATCCCACGAAAAACGGTGCGGCCCTCACCGGTTCCGCGATGGATACTCACAGGGCTGAGAAGTGGCAGCCGCGCTGAAACGATACTCCTCCCACCCCCACACTGATCGGAGCTGTAAAGATGGAACAGGTTGTGCTGGAGCACCCATACAGCTGATGGGTCAGCTGGGGCCACCGATACGACCCAGGCCATCAGGCTGTCAGCGGCAGGCGCAGCCACGTGGCTGTTTTGCCAGCTGGGGTAATAGTGTTGCGTACCCGTCCACCCTGACCCCGCAGCCCACCTCCTGACCACACACACACCCCCCCCCCCCCCTACTCCCCCCAGCGCTGGCAGAAACCCCCCCAGCCAGCAAAGCGTGGATGTGCTGGACACTGTCCGTACGCCCTCTCTCTCTCTCTCAGCAGCCACCATGCCAGGTTCACGATTTGAGAGAGCACACGTGGACCGCACCGTCGGGAACTCGGCCCATCGGAGGCGGAGAATTGTGGTTAGGCCCACTATCGATATGCAAACGGTGTTGCAACTACATGTGGCGCATTGACACGGTTTTCAGGGACGCGGAGCATCGCGATTCAGGGTCAAACCGGCACCTGCCGCGATTACGGGGGTCAGGAGCCATTCTCCTCCCTATTGCACGCCCCAATTTCAGCGTCGGTCAATGAAGAATCCCACCCCTGGTGTCTATGATCCAGACCCCAATGTTGGTATGATTCAATTAGGGACCAAAATGTTTGTTTAAAGACGACAACATTTGAGATTCAAGACACTTGCTCAGTGAATAAGACCACAAGAATCCATTTGTTTTGAATAAGCATAAATTAACTTTACTATTCAAAGTGAGAAAGAAAAAACAATTTACAATAACTATCCTTTATTCCAACATTCAGGGTTAATAAGGGCATGTGAATAAATAGGCAAATTGTGGTCAAACATGCTATAATGCACAATAAATGGCAAACGGGACCAAGACAGAGTCCATGGATTTCTCAACAAACCACCCAGACATCAGAAAACACTGAGTCAATCTATCTCATTGAAACACTGTCGTTCATAAAGGATTCCCATCTTCTCCTTCATACCCTCCCCAGAACCTGTTAATTTTCTGAGGCCCAAACCCCTACCCCATTCATTTCAGTGAGTCCTGAACCCCACCTCGCCCCTTCCCGATGCCCAAATCCCACCCGCTCCTTCTTGAGGCCTTAACAACACCCGCTCTGTTACTGAGGTCCCACCACCAACTATAGGCCAGTCGCAACCTCTCCATGCTGACATTGCCCACTTCTGGCCGATTCATTGCCTGCTTCATTTCAGCCTTGGGTGTGGCTGTGGGATTTTCTGTCCAACAACAGCGAGATGGAATAAGTCAAATGGGCCAACCAGAGCAAGGCCTCAAAGAGCACTGGGATGTTGATAGGCATCCAGTTTGGGAATCCATGACTTGGATGAAGAGACTGATGCTGCATTTGTTGACGACACAAAGATAGGCAGAAAAGTAAATTGTGAAGGGAACATAAGAGGGCTACAAAGGAACGTAGAAGATTAAGTGAGTGGTCAAAAATCTGTTTAATGGAGTATAATTATGGGAAAAAGTGAAATTCTCTGTTTCGGCAGGAAGAATAAAAAAGCTTATCTAAATGGTGAGAGATTGACGAAGTCTGGGCTGGATTCTGTGATTTCCAGACGAAGAGCTGGCCTGGGAACAGTGGCGGTTTACGCCAGAAAAAATGGCGCAACAGCTGCAATGATTCCGGGAGCGTTGGGGGGGCTTGATTCCGGGAGCGTTGGGGGGGCTTGATTCCGGGAGCGTTGGGGGGGGCTTGATTCCGGGAGCGTTGGGGGGGCTTGATTCCGGGAGCGTTGGGGGGGCTTGATTCCGGGAGCGTTGGGGGGGGCTTGATTCCGGGAGCGTTGGGGGGGGCTTGATTCCGGGAACGTTGGGGGGGCTTGATTCCGGGAGCGTTGGGGGGGCTTGATTCCGGGAGCGTTGGGGGGGCTTGCAGCCGCGCTGGGTAAAGCTCCGGCTCCCATGTCCAAAACAGCTGGAGAATGGCCGGGTCTGTGGCCGTACATGTGCACGGCAGCGACCGCTCCCGGACCCAGCTTTCCAAATAATGATCCCCAGTAACTCCCCTCACCATCCCTGGACCACCCCCCACCAGTCCCCCCAGCCCACCCCCCCCTGACTGTGGCGGCGCTGGGCACAATCTGCAGCCGCCACGCGGGGTTCACGGAAAACAATAGCACATTGTTATGCCTGTTGGGAACTCGGCCCATCAGGGAGGTCCTCGGGTGACATCCTCAGGCTATCCCGATGGCGTATGCCATACTTTTCCCGAGTATGCCACTTTTGAGGCAAAAGCAGTGCCGGCCACGATTACGGCATTAAGGGGATTCTTTGGCCAAACGCAATTATGCCGTCGCCAATCAGAGAATCCCGCCGAGGTGCAGAGGGATCTGGGCATTTCAGAGGAGGAGTTACAAAAGGCTGGTCTACAGCTACAATAAGTCCTTAGGAAAGCTTAACAATGTCACTGTCTATTGTGAGGGGATCGATTACAAATGTTTAGAGCAAGAGGTGACTTGATTGAAACCTTGAAGATCCTGAGGGGTATTGACAGGATGGATGTGGAGAGGATGTTTCCTCTCATAGGAGAATCTGGAACAAGGGGGTCACTGTTTAAAAATAAGGGGTCGCTCATTTAGTACAGAGGTGAGGAGAGATTTTTCCTCTCAAAGGGCAGAGTCTCTGGAACTCTCCTCAAAAAGAAGCTAAAACAGTCTTTCAAGATCTTTAGGACAGAGCTAGATAGATTCTTGTTTAACAAAGGGGTGAAGGGTTATCGGGGGTTGGCAGGAATGTGGGATTCAGGTTCCAATCAGATCAGCCGTGATCGTATTGAATGGTGGGGCAGGCTCGAGGGGCTGAGTGGCCCCCTATGTTCATCAGGAGACTCGGACCAATCGCACAAAAACAGATTTAACTACTTCACACAGCGAGGTGCAGATGTTCATTTCAAAACTAATTTGTTTTGGTAAAAGTATAATAATAATGATCTTTGTCACAAGTCGGCTTACATTAGCACTGCAATGAAGTTACTGTGAAAAGTCCCCAGTCGCCACATTCCGGCACCTATTCAGATGCACAGAGGGAGAATTCAGACTGTCCAAATTACCTAACAAGCACGCTTTTCAGGGCTAGTGGGAGGAAACTGGAGCACCTGGAGGAAACCCACGCAGGCACGGGAAGAATGTGCAGACTCCACAGTGACCCAAGCCGGCAACCGAGCACAGGTCCCATGCACTGTGACGCTAACCACTGTGCTACCATGCTGACCAAGTAATAATCAAGGATAGGCAACAATGTTTTGCATTTTGGATCTGCCAGATTTGCAAGAGTGGCCTTTCAACCTTCAATGTTCCTGTACTCTAACCTGGTGCGAAACCAGAGTGTGCAATTTCACAGCATTTTGGCATCAGAAAGTATTGTGCTCCAAAAAAAGTCTTTATGTTTCTAATTCCAAACAGTAAGTTCCTGGCTTTAATCCTGCCCACCCTACACTAATGAGAAAGGGATGGATTCTTGGGCACAAACTGCCTTTCTGAACTGGAAAGGTTTTTTTCCCAAAAGTTCTGACTCAAGAGATGTGTTTTCCATTAGTTTCAGTCATATGGATTAAACCAGTTAGAGTGCTGAGTGTAGACATGAGAACCCTACCAGAGAAAGAACAGTAAAATTACACAGCTTATATTCACCATAATGAAGCCAAGGATCTCAGGGAAATAAGTGATGAGAAGAGACTTGAGATTCTAGGACACTTTCCAATGGAGCAGCTTAGAGATTTTATAGAAGTTTTAAATATTGAGGGATTTTATAGATGAGCTGCAGAATTACAATTGAGGAGGAGATGGCAATTAAGAATTCAACTTTGCCAGAGCGCAACCACCAAAGTGAAGCAATTCTAACTGGGCCAGAATTACAGCACACATGGCAGGATTTTGACACTGGAGATGGAGGGGGAGGGGTAAGGCCATTGGAGGATTTGAAAACATAGACGGGATATTTTAAAATTAAAAGATTGCTCGACCCGGAGCAAGTATAGGTCACTGATCACAGGGATAACAAAATCAGGACTTGCTGCAAGTTAAAATACAGGAGTTTTTTCGGAGGACCTCAAGTTTACAAAATGTGGGGTATTAAGTATGCTGCAATAATCAATCCCAGACGTGAGTGAGGCATGAATGAGGATTTCAGCAGCAGGTGAATTGAGATCGGGCAACGGCAAGTCGCTTTGGAGATCAAAATAGGCAGTCTTGGTGATGGAACCAGTTTAGCTCAGTTAGATGGACATCTAGTTCGTGATGCGGAGCAAGACCGACAGCGCTGGTTCAATTCCCGTACCGGCTGAGGTTATTCTCAGCCTTGCCCCTTGCCTGGGGTGTGGTGACCCTCAGGTTAAATCACCACCACTCAGTTCTCCCCCTCAAAAGGGGAAAGCAGCCTATGGTCATCTGGGACTATCCGACTTTACCTTAGTGATGGTTTGAAGATAAGGTTAAAAGCTCTTCTCCAGGTCAAAAGTAACACCAAGGATGCGAGTGCGCAGGAGTAGGGAACCAAAAACAGTCATCCCAATATTTCATTTCAGAAAGTGTGTTCATCCAGTACTCAATATCAAACAAGTAGTCTTATAATTTAGCACCAGTTAGAGGAGTCATGAGTGAGCTAGAGCTGGGAATCAACTTGCATGCTAAATTGTCCCTTTGTGTTTAACGGTGTGCAGGTTATTGGGATGGGACAGGGAAGCTGGCTTGGTGGGCTGCTCTTTCAAGGGGTTGGTGCAGACTAGTTGGGTCAAATGGCTGCCTTCAGTGAGCTTTACGCACGAGCAGTGGTAGAGACCACATCCAGAGTTTATGTATACTACAAACAACACAAGCCCCAGCACAGATCCCTGTGGAACACCACTAGTCACAACCTTGCATTAAAAAAAAGCACCCTTCTGCTGCTACCCTCTGCCTTCTGTTACCGAGCCAGTTTTGTATCCATTTTACCACCTCATCTCTGATCTGGTGTGACTTCACCTTTTGTACCTATAAGTTTTTGCACCTGGAGAAAATCAAATACACCATGCGGGGCTTAATTAAAGGGTTCTACCAGAGATGGCAACTGTATATACTATATTTCATGGGATTGGAGCTGCTGGGCAAGGGGTTCCTTTTGAGAGGGTGGGTTGCTAAGATTAGTTTACTGCTCCTTTTAGTTTACGGTTACTGTTGTTGTCTCTATTTTTATACAAAATGACAAAAGGTTAATAAAAATATATATTTTTGAAATAGATGGCAAGTAGTATACTGGCCTTCATGGGGAGAGGATTCGAGCAGAGGGCCAGGGATGTCTTGCTGCAATTATACAGGACCTTGGTGAGGCCACATCTCCTTATCGGAGGAAGGATGTTCTGGCTAGCGGGGGAGTGCAGCAAAGGTTTACCAGACTGATTCCTGGGATGGCAGGATGGACGTACGAGGAGAGATTGAAGGAGGTTAGGATTGTACTCGCTGGAGTTAAGAATGAGGAGGGAAGGGGCAGCACGGTGGTGCAGTGGTTAGCACTGCTGCCTCATGGCACCGAGGTCCCAGGTTCAATCCTGGCTCTGGGTCACTGTCCGCGTGGAGTTTGCACATTCTCCCCGTGTCTGCGTGGGTTTCACCCTCACAACCCAAAGATGTGCAGGGTAGGGGGATTGGCCACGCTAAATTGCCCCTTAATTGGGAAAAAAATCTGAATTGGGCACTCTAAATTTTAAAAATAAAGAATGAGGGGGGATCTCTTGGAAATCTATAAAATTCTAACAGGGCTGGACAGGGTAGATTTAGGAAGGATGTTCCCGATGGTGGGTGGGTCCAGAACCAGGGATCACAGTCTGAGGTTACGGGTAGACCATTTAGGGCAGATATGAGGAGAAATGTCTTCACCCAGTGGTGAGCCGATGGG
>NC_052161.1:437500-447500 GCF_902713615.1 Scyliorhinus canicula
ATGGGTAACTGCGCAGAAGCAGTCAGAGAAGCCACTGCAGTGATTCTCTGGCTAGTGTTACGATCGCCATAGACCAATAACTTTTCAGAAGAAAGGAATTCCAAAACACCAACAGAACGAAACCGCAATGGGCAAGATTCCACTTTGAAAATCTTTATTGTAACAAATCAACATAATTCAAACCAGCAACTGATATTTCAACGGTAAATTTCACGTCATTGAGTCGGTACAAAGATCTATGTCCTGCAGTTACAAACATGCCCATCACTTCCGCACGGATGTAGGATCTGTGTAGGATCTCTCTTCCCAATCCGTGGATTTGGCCCTCGACTTATTTTCACCAGCAGCCACATTCAATCAGACACAACACATGTCCATTGGTCCTAATGGCCTAACATTCCAGAGTTCCTTTTCAACTGACCAACCGACACATCCAGTCTACAATCTGGAAGACGGGTCAGTTAGCTCAGCGGGCTGGATGGCTAGTCCGTGATGCTGAGCGACACCAACAGCATGGGTACTGGGTGAGGTTGGTCATTAAGGCCCTGCCTTCTCAAACTTGTCCCTCGCCGGAGGTGTGGTGGCCCCCAGGTTAAATCACCGCCAGCCACCTCTCTCTCATTGGAGAGAAAAGCCTATGGTTCTCTGGGACTGTGGCAACATTTACATTTTACAGTCTGGGCCCCGGATACAAATGCTCAGCTCTGCAGCATGGCCAAACTATTCACACACATTTAGGTTTCACCAAGAGCGCCTGGAATTGTATTTTCTTCTTACTGTTAAACAGAAAACCAATCTATTCAGAGAGGGTTGTGTTGGCTGCCCCTCACACCAGTTCTGTATTCGGAAAGGCACACTCAGAAACCAGCACCATAGGACAGGCTGAAACTCTACACCACTGCAATTAACTTTTATCTCCATAGCAACTTCAGCCAGAGCTTAGCTTCTTAGATTCTAATGATGTAGTAAAAAAGGAAACCGTTACCCCTCGCTCCAGAATTATTACATTTCACTTTGGTCTCAAAAGGGACATTGCACAAAAAAAAATACAAGCTTTTCCCAAGGTGCACAGGTCATCACATTAGATAAAAATGAAACCAGGAGCGAGCGGCCCACCCAGCTGGACAGCAGTAGAGAGGCTTTGTAAAATGGTACAGTCCTCTTCGTCCCCCAGAAATATATTCCATCATCTAACATCATCAACATAACTTTCTATTCCTTTCATGTATTTATCACTTTCATGTATTTATCTAGCTTTCCTTTAAATGCATCTATGATATTCACATTGACCAGTGAGTTCCACACGCTAGTAATTTTCTAAACAGCGTTCCTATCACACAATCTTAGCTGCACATAGAAACCTTCAAAAAAATTTCAACTTAGTTATAGCGGCAAGCACCATCAATTCCTCTTATCCCAATGTCGCACTGCTTTAACAATGGATACAGCCGGAATGTGGCGACTACGAGCTTTTCACAGTAACTTCATAGTTGTGACCATAAAAGATTATTATATCATATGCAACACCGCTCTGTTGTACACACCATTAACTCCTAGACCCATGCTGCATAGCGCTGGCAAAAGATACACAGCTCCTTTGGAAACCAGCAAGGCCTCTCACATCAATAGAAGCTTTCAGAGTTCAGTTTCTTTTCCTTCCAAATCATTTCCTGTTAGCACAATACTTGCTTTTTCTCTCTACATCACAGGAGCTGAAACGGTTACTTTTCAACCCCACCCCCCTGTCCTGCAGCTTCCAACACACAAATGTCACATTTTCTGGTTAAATTTCATCATCTGTGGACCCCAATTCTATGAGAAAGAATTAATGAAAAATATTGTTTGATCAAATCGTTTTTTTATTTAAACAAGCACATTAACTATTTCTGAATTTTTTGACACATGCAAGGCTAACCATATAACACACAACTGGACTAATGGTTAAAATTCAGTCATGGTTAAACAAAGAAGGCCTGAACTTTGTTAAACACAATTGATCTAAAGAGGGAATTCTCACTGCATCAAGTTTCCAGAGTTCCACAGCCAAACAGTTAATCACATTTAAACAGTGACACACAATAAGGGATTGCTAATGTAGCCTCTGCTCTAAACTGGATACCTGGGAACATCCAGACTATTATCTGAACGGCCATAAATTAGGAGGGGAACGTGCATCAAGGTGTCTTCGTACACCAGTCACTGACGGTAAGCATGAAGCAGCAGGCTGTAAAGACAAGTGGTATGTTGCCCTTCATAGCAAGAGGATTTGAGTACAGGAGCAGGGGTGTGTTGCTGCAATTATACAGGGCTTTGGTGAGGCCACATCTGGAATATTGTGTGCAGTTTTGGTCTCCTTATCTGAGGAAGGATGTTCTTGCTATAGTGAGAGAAGGTTTACCAGACTGATTCCTGGGATGCCAGGACTGACGTATGAGGAGAGATTGAATCGGTTAGGATTGTATTCGCTGGAGTTCTGAAACCTATAAAATTCTAACAGGCCTAGACAGGGTAAATGCTGGAAATTTGTGAAGGTGTCCAGAACCAGGAATCACAGTCTGCGGATACGGGATAGACCATTTAGGACAGAGATTAGGAGAAAAAAATCTCTTAACCCAGAGTGTGGTCGGCCTGCGGAATTCACTACCACAGTAAATAGTTGAGTCCAAAACACTAGGGTTTCAAGAAGCAGTTAGATATAGCACCTAGGGCGAAGAGGATCAAAGGACATGAGGGGGGAAAGCAGGATTAGGCTATTGAATTGGATGATCAGCCATGATCATAATGAATGGCGGAGCAGACTTGAAGGGCCGAATGGCCTCCGTCTGCTCCTATTTTTACATTTCTATCCAGCAGAGAGGATTGTAAATCAGGTTTGCACAAATCGCCCCAAAGAATCAGATTCGACTTGAAACATTTAGTTTCTCTCTCCACAGATATCGGAAGTTAATCCTGCACGCGTTTCCTTTTCAGATTTCCAACATATACAGTATTTTGCTTTTATCAATGTTTGATGTCGTTTCCAATCTGTTGAATAAGTTCTTGATCACTCATTTCCTGTGATCGCTCCTTCAACACAAAATCTGTACAGAACAAGACCTAATTTGTCTTTTACTGGCTTAAACATCCGTCTGCTCCTCAAACAAACCATTGTTTGCAGCAAATTACCCAGCCTTCAGAACAGCGACCACGACACCACACAACCCTGCCAGGGCAATCTCTGCAAGACATGCCTGATCATCGACATGGATACCACCATTACACGTGGAAACACCACCCACCAGGTACGCGGCACATACTCGTGCAACTCGACCAATGTAGTCAACCTCATACGCTGCAGGAAAGGATGTCCCGAAGTGTGGTACATTGGCGAGACCATGCAGACACTGCGACAACGAATGAACGGGCATCGTGCAACAATCACCAGGCAGGAATGTTCCCTTCCAGTCAGGGAACACTTCAGCAGTCAAGGGCATTCAGCCTCTGATCTCCGGGTAAGCGTTCTCCAAGGCGGTCTTCAGGACAGGCGACAACGCAGAATTGCCGAGCAAAAACTTATAGCTAAGTTCCGCACCCATGAGTGCGGCCTCAACCGGGATCTTGGATTTATGTCGCATTACATTCACTCCCCACCATCTGGCCTGGACTTGCAAAATCCTACCAACTGTTCTGGCTTGAGACAATTCACACCTCTTTAACCTGTGATTATCCCTCTCCCTGGACCTGCAAATGCTCGCATTCCAAGCATTGTCTGGCATCTCTGACTTTGTCTATATATATGTTTCTGAAACATACCTCTCCATTCACCTGAGGAAGGAGCAGTGCTCCGAAAGCTCGTGTTTGAAACAAACCTGTTGGACTTTAACCTGTTGTTGTAAGACTTCTTACTGTGCTCACCCCAATCCAACGCCGGCATTTCCACATCATAGCTTAAACCTATGATCCCTTCGCCTATTCTTGCAGTCGGGATTTATTACCAATTTTGCATCCAATCAATATCCCTTTCAAGGATGATTACTTTATCCAGTCAGTTTCTCCTATTGATCTTATCTGCAACCTCAGAATGCGGATCAGTCTTCCGCCTCCTCTCTCCCATTTGAACGGGGCAGAATACTCGTGCAGATTGACCAGAGCACTGACAGTTTGATCAAAGCTTCAAGAATTATCCTTCACCATTTTGTTCTGCACTTCAATGTTCTAATGGCCATGTTGGCTGCTGCTCTGTTGAGAATGTGCCAATTCTATCAAGAAGCCACCATCTTGCTCACCTGCATTAGCTACTTCATATGGAGTACACGTTGCCTACTTTTACAGTGTCATACATTTATCTCCTTTCAATTGCACCCATGTCTGTCACAGGCTTCAACTCAATCTTAATTTCTGAACTGCATCCTCCAACTCACCCGATTCAATTTCCCATGATCTGGTATGGCAGAAACAGCTGAGCCCATTAAATATCAAAAAGGAGAATCTATTAACTTAGCCCACTAAACTCAAAGCAGCACAAGTGGATAGCACTGTGGCTTCACAGCGCCAGGGTCCCAAGTTCAATTCCCCGCTGGGTCACTGTGTGCGCATTCTGCACGTTATCCCCGTGTGTGCGTGGGTTTCCTCCGGGTGCTCCGGTTTCCTCCCACAGTCCAAAGACGTGCAGGTTAGATGGATTGGCCATGCTAAATTACCCTTAGGGGTAAAAAAAAGGAGGGGTTATTGGTAATGGGGATAGGGTGGTAATGACGGCTTAAGTGGGTCGGTGCAAACCCGATGGGCCGAATGCAGTGCTAACCACTGTGCCACCGTGCTGCCCCCAATCTCCATACCATAAATGGGAACGACCTATCTAACCACCTCCCGTGATCTAACCACCCTCCCAGCAAACTGTCACTAATTAGTGCACATATCTTCGACCCTGGCCTCCGAACCCAGGCGAACTGGGGTCGCCGCCCCAGTGTGCGGGCTGCCATCGGTGAGGGGGGGGGGTCCCCTCTAGGCGGGGGGGGGGGGGGGGGGGGGGGGGGGGGGTGTTCCCTCTGGGCTGGGTGTCTCAGGGGCCGCAGGTCCGCCATGTCACCTCCTGGATCGTGTACACCTATAACAAAACAATTCCAGCTCTTGCCTGTCCGTACCACTGACCACCGAAAACTACCACTGACTGTGGCGGCCTCTGGCCGCGCAGCAGAGGCGATTGCTAATAAGGAATTAGCAATTATAGCAAAGTGAGCACTTCACATCTCCCAAATAGATTTCCGTGAGTCGGTGTGACAGGTCGCAGGTGGGAGATATTGCCAAGTAATGCAATCAGACCATGAGGCCTGGATGCTTTGCCTGAACACTGGAGGCCTCAAAACCACAGATGCAGCAGCCAACATCCAAACACCCAAAGGCTGGGCCGCAGCACTGGGAAGAGGGTGGGTTTGTAGATCGGGAAGGGAACCAGCATCCAGTCCAGGTAACGTGACCAGCGGGCTTCTGGGATACAGGGTCTGGGGACTGGTGTCCTGGGAACCCCCACTCCGGCGTGGATTTTATGGGCAGCGCAGGTTGAATGTCACCCTGAGGAACGGGCACAGTAACAAGTCTTACAACACCAGGTTAAAGTCCAACATGTTTGTTTCAAACACTAGCATTCGAAGCACGGCTCTGAAAGCTAGTGTTTGAAACAAACATGTTGGACTTTAACCTGGTGTTGTAAGACTCTTTACTGTGCTCACCCCAGTCCAATGCCGGCATCCCAACATCATGACCCTGAGGAGGACACCTAGGGGGGTTGTTTGCTAGAGCTGTTGGGGAGGGTTTAAACTAATGTGGCAGGGGGATGGGAACCGAGGCAGGAAGTTGGAAGGTAGTAAAACAGGGATAGAAGCAAAAGGAACTAAGGGGGAAAGTGTAAGGCAGCAAAGCCATAGTCAAAAATCAAACAGGGCAACAGTACAAGGTACAGTGACTGAGGGGAGCTCAGTGAATAGGCCCAGTAATACTAAAAGGAATAAAACAAAGTAAAAACATAAATGATAAGCGACGCGGCAGGTTGTTACATGAAGATATGGTTTTAACGACAGGGAAAATTAGGAGAAAAGTTAAGAGGAAATATAACTTAGGAGAGGTTACTGATCGAGATGTTAAGATTCAAAACAGAGATAAAAAAGCCAACATACGTGTACTTTACCTGAATGCTCATAGTATTCGGAATAAAGTAAATGAGTTGATGGCGCAAATCATCGTCAATGACTATGATTTAGTGGCTATTACTGAAACATGGTTAAAGGTTGGTCACGACTGGGAGTTAAAGATCCGAGGGTATCAAACTATTCGGAAGGACAGAGTGGATGGTAAGGGAGGTGGTGTAGCTCTGTTATTTAAGGATGACATCCGGGCAATAGTAAGGGATGACATCGGTGCTATGGAGGATAAGATTTAATCCATTTGAGTGGAAATCAGGAATAGTAAGGCGAAAAAGTCACTGATAGGAGTAGTCTGTAGGCCACCAAATAGCAACATTATGGTGGGACAGGCAATAAACAAAGAAATAATGGATGCATGTAGAAATGGTACAGCAGTTATCATGGGGGATTTTAATCTACATGTCGATTGGTTTAACCAGGTCGGTCAAGGCAGCCTTGAGGAGGCGTTTATAGAACGTATCCGCGATAGTTTCCTAGAACAGTATGTAATGGAACCTATGAGGAAACAAGCAATCCTAGATCTTGTCCTGTGTAATGAGACAGGATTGATTAATGATCTCATAGTTAGAGATCCTCTCGGAAGGAGCGATCACAATATGGTGGAATTTAAAATACAGATGGAGGGTGAGAAGGTAAAATCAAATACTAGTGTTTTGTGCTGAAACAAAGGAGGTTACAATGGGATGAGAGAAGAACGGGCTAAGGTAGACTGAGAGCAAAGACTTTATGGTGGAACAGTTGAGGAACAGTGGAGAACCTTCCAAGTGATTTTTCACAGTGCTCAGCAAAGGTTTATACCAACAAAAAGGAAGGACGGTAGAAAGAGGGAAAATCGACCGTGGATATCTAAGGAAATAAGGGAGATTATCAAATTGAAGGAAAAAGCATACAAAGTGGCAAAGAATAGTGGGAGACTAGAGGACTGGGAAATCTTTAGGGGACAACAGAAAGCTACTAAAAAAGCTATAAAGAAGAGTAAGATAGATTATGAGAGTAAACCTGCTCAGAATATAAAAACAGATAGTAATAGAAGTTTCTACAAATATCTAAAACAATAAAGAGTGGCTAAGGTAAATATTGGTCCTTTAGAGGATGAGAAGGGAGTTTTAATAATGGAAGATGAGGAAATGGCTGAGGAACTGAACATGTTTTTTGGGTCGGTCTTCACAGTGGAAGACACAAATAACATGCCAGTGACTGATAGAAATGAGGCTATGACAGGATTGTTATCACTAAGGAGGTAGTGATGGACAAGCTAATGGGCTAAAGGTAGACAAGTCTCCTGGCCCTGATGGAATGCATCCCAGAGTGCTAAAAGAGATGGCTAGGGAAATTGCAAATGCACGAGTGATAATTTACCAGAATTCACTAGACTCTGGGGTGGTCCCGGTGGATTGTAAATTAGCAAACGTGACGCCACTGTTTAAAAAAGGAGGCAGGCAGAGAGCGGGTAATTATAGGCCAGTGGGCTTAACTTCGGTAGTAGGGAGATGCTGGAATCTATCATCAAGGAAGAAATAGCGAGGCATCTGGATAGAAATTGTCCCATTGGGCAGATGCAGCATGGGTTTATACAGGGCAGGTCGTGGCTAACTAAGTGGAATTTTTTGAGGACATTACCAGTGCAGTAGATAACGGGGAGCCAATGGATGTGGTATATCTTGATTTCTAGAAAGCCTTTGACAAGGTGCCACAAAAGGTTGCTGCATAAGATAAAGATGCATGGCATTAAGGGTAAAGTAGTAGCATGGATGAAGGATTGGTTAATTAATAGAAAGCAAAGAGTGGGGTTTAATGGGTGTTTCTCTGGTTGGCAATCAGTAGCTAGTGGTGTCCCTCAGGGATCAGTGTTGGGCCCACAATTGTTCACAATTTACATAGATGATTTGGAGTTGAGGACCAAGGGCAATGTGTCCAAGTTTGCAGACGACACTAAGATGAGTGGTAAAGCAAAAATGCAGAGGATACTGGAAGTCTGCAGAGGGATTTGGATAGGTTAAGTGAATGGGCGAGGGTTTGGCAGACGGAACACAATGTTGACAAATGTGAGATTATCCATTTTGGTAGGAATAACAGCAAACGGGATTATTTAAATGATAAAATATTAAAGCATGCTGCTGTGCAGAGAGACCTGGGTGTGCTAGTGCATGAGTCACAAAAAGTTGGTTTACAGGTGCAACAGATGATTAAGAAGGCAAATGGAATTTTGTCCTTCATTGCTAGAGGGATGGAGTTTAAGACTAGGGAGTTATGCTGCAATTGTATAAGGTGTTAGTGAGGCCACACCTGGGGTAGTGTGTTCAGTTTTGGTCTCCTTACTTGAGAAAGGACATACTGGCACTGAAGGGTGTGCAGAGGAGATTCACTAGGTTAATGCCAGAGCTGAAGGTGTTGGATTATGAGGAGAGGTTGAGTAGACTGGGACTGTACTCGTTGGAATTTAGAAGGATGAGGGGGGATCTTATAGAAACATATAAAATTATGAATGGGATAGGATAGATGCAGGCAGGTTGTTTCCACTGGCGGGTGAAAGCAGAACTAGGGGGCATAGGCTCAAAATAAGGGGAAGTAGATTTAGGACTGAGTTTAGGAGGAACTTCTTCACCCAAAGGGTTGTGAATCTATGGAATTCCTTGCCCAGTGAAGCAGTAGATGCTCCTTTATTAAATATTTTTAAGATAAAGACAGATAGTTTTTTGACGAATAAAGGGATTAAGGGTTATGGTGTTCGGGCCGGAAAGTGG
Source organism: Scyliorhinus canicula (assembly GCF_902713615.1). Classification (NCBI taxonomy): domain Eukaryota; kingdom Metazoa; phylum Chordata; class Chondrichthyes; order Carcharhiniformes; family Scyliorhinidae; genus Scyliorhinus; species Scyliorhinus canicula. Next base: position 446,424 of record NC_052161.1, read on the forward strand.
AGCTGTGTCCACAAAAGATCAGCCATGATCTCATTGAATGGCGGAGCAGGCTCGAGGGGCCAGATGGCCTACTCCTGCTCCTAGTTCTTATGTTCTAATGCGAAGGGGGAGGGTGGCGAGGGGGTTGGGTTGGTATGGGGGACTGGAGGGTCCCATGGTGGGAGCCATCGCTGGTCATCTGTCTCTTGCCCTCTCCAATTCCTTACAGATATTATGCAAGGCAGATGATATCTTAGACCCTGAAGAAGCTGCCATTGGGGTGCTGGTGACAGGCCGGAGAAAGTAGCAGCAGCAAAGCCAACAGAGGCTTGAGTAGGCAGCCCACGTGCAGGGACCTGCCCCACACTGGGGACCTCCATAAGACCATAAGAAATAGGAGCAGAATTAAGCCACTTGGCTCATCAAGTCTGCTCCGCCATTCAATGATGGCTGATATTTTCTCATCCCCATTCTCCTGCCTTGAGCAGATGAGGGAGAGTGTGCCACAGGAAGCTACACCTCAACAAGGGGCCGGTGAAACACCTATGCCATGTACTTGCAGACCTAGCAGCAGGTAGAGGAGGACGACACCCACTCCTGTTGGCCGTAAAGGTCACCGCAGCCCTGAACCTTTACGCCTCAGCACAATTCCAGGGCTCGAGAGGGGAGTCGTGCGGCATATGCCAATCAACGGTCCACCAGTGCATGTGTGAAGTCATGGATGCCCTGTTTGCCCGGGCAGCTACCTATCGCTTTATCAGGAAGCTTTGGGAGGGGCCACATCAGAGTGAGGCACAGCCAGAGCTAATTTGAAAGAGTGGGAATTTGGTGCAGAATGGGAAGAGGCGAGCTTTTATTTTCTTCTTTGTTTTGTAACTTAAAATCTTCAGAGCGTGTTCTTGCCCTGCTGTAAAGCCTCCCTAAATAAATGCAACATTCCCACTGACAGATGGGAATCGCTTGCCACAGTGCAGACAGCATCCCACCCATCTCATCCACCACCCCTAGTCAAACCAGCAGCAGGGCCTGCGGATCCAGGATTCGACTATTCAACCATCGCAGAACCTACCTCCCCGGAGTGGAAGCGAATCACCCTCA